>NC_090183.1:1515000-1552500 GCF_024679245.1 Pseudorasbora parva
TTCAAAAAGCAAAACTATAATAACCTTGGGGGACACTATACTGTCAATGAGCACCATCCTTCAGATGAGACGTTAAACCGAGGTCCAGACTCTCTGTGGTCATTAAAAATCCCAGGATGTCCTTCGATAAAGAGTAGGGGTTTAACCCCGGCATCCTGGCCAAATTTGCCCATTGGCCTCTGTCCATCATGGCCTCCTAACAATCCCCATATCCTGATTGGCTTCATCACTCTGTCTCCTCTCCACCAATCAGCTGGTGTGTGGTGAGCGTTCTGGCGCAATATGGCTGCCGTCGCATCATCCAGGTGGATGCTGCACATTGGTGGTGGTTGAGGAGATTCCCCCTTCTATGTAAAGAGCTTTGGGTGTCTAGAAAAGCGCTATATAAATGTAAAAGTAATAATGTAATTTATTAGAACCAAATTATAAGTAAATTTAACACTGTTTGACTGGATATGTCAGAATATAGTTATTTCTGCTGGAAATGTTAATTAAAAACGCATTATATTTGAAACTTTTAGACATTGGTACAGTAAAAGTATCTCAGAAGTTGTGTATGTTTCATTGTGTGATATTTATTAGATCCAAATTATAAGTAAATTTACTGCTGTATAACTGAATATGTCAGACTATAGTTATCTCTGCTGCAAATATGAATTAAAAATGCTTTATATTCGAAACCTTTAGATATTGGTCCAGTAAAAGTGTCTCAGAAGGTGTACCTGCTCCTTTATGAGATATTAATCAGGACCAAAACATAAGAAACGGTAACACTGTATAACTGTTTATATCACATTATAGTTATTTCTGCTAGAAATATTAATCAAAAATGCATTATATTTGAAACTTTTAGATATTGGTACAATAATAAAAGTATCTTAAAAGTTGTGTATGTTTCATTGTGAGATAATAATTAGGAGCAAATTATAAGTAAATTTACCACTGTTTAGCTGAATATGCCAGACTATAGTCTGCTTGAGATATATATAAAAAAAAGCATTATATTTGAATCCTTTATATATTGGGACAGTAAAAGTGTCTCAGAAGATGTGCTTGTTTCATTGTGTAATCGCTGGCAATATTTGTTTGGAACAAAATATATGTGTGTGTGTGTGTGTGTGTGTGTGTGTGTGTGTGTGTGTGTGTGTGTGTGTGTGTGTGTGTGTGTGTGTGTGCGCTAGGGTTGTGTGTACATACTATGTGTGTGTACTGTGTATAATTATTATGCATGTATAAATAAATACACACATATACATGTATATATTTAAGAAATATTTGCATATTTACTGTAAGTATATTTATACAATTTATATTATATATAAATATAAAAAAATCTTAAATATATACATGCATGTGTGTGTATGTGTGTATTTATACATACATAATAATTATACACAGTACACACACATATACACTCACCTAAAGGATTATTAGGAGCACACACTAATCCTGTGTTTGACCCCCTTTCGCCTCCAGAACTGCCTTAATTCTCCGTGGCATTGATTCAACAAGCTGCTGAAAGCATTCTTTAGAAATGTCGGCCCATATTGATAGGAGAGCATCTTGCAGTTGATGGAGATTTGTGGGATGCACCTCCAGGGCACGAAGCTCCCGTTCCACCACATCCCAAAGATGCTCTATTGGGTTGAGATCTGGGGACTGTGGCGGCCATTTTAGTTCAGTCAACTCATTGGCATGTTCAAGAAACCAGTCTGAAATGATTGGAGCTTTGTGACATGGTGCATTATCCTGCTGGAAGTAGCCATCAGAGGATGGGCACATGGTGGTCATAAAGGGATGGACATGGTCAGAAACAATGCTCAGGTCGGCCGTGGCATTTAAACGATGCCCAATTGGCACTAAGGGGCCTAAAGTGTGCCAAGAAAACATCCCCCACACCATTACACCACCACCACCAGCCTGCACAGTGGTAACAAGGCATGATGGATCCATGTTCTCATTCTGTTTACGCCAAATTCTGACTCTACCATCTGAATGTCTCAACAGAAATCGAGACTCATCAGACCAGGCAACATTTCTCCAGTCTTCAACTGTCCAATTTTGGTGAGCTTGTGCAAATTGTCGCCT
The DNA here is from genome assembly GCF_024679245.1 of Pseudorasbora parva. NCBI lineage: Eukaryota > Metazoa > Chordata > Actinopteri > Cypriniformes > Gobionidae > Pseudorasbora > Pseudorasbora parva. Next base: position 1,517,089 of record NC_090183.1, read on the forward strand.
CTTTTTCCTATTTGTAGTGGAGATGAGTGGTACCCGGTGGGGTCTTCTGCTGGTGTAGCCCATCCGCCTCAAGGTTGTGTGTGTTGTGGCTTCACAGATGCTTTGCTGCATACCTCGGTTGTAACGAGTGGTTATTTCAGTCAAAGTTGCTCTTCTATCAGCTTGAATCAGTCGGCCCATTCTCCTCTGACCTCGAGCATCAACAAGGCATTTTCTCCCACAGGACTGCTGCATACTGGATGCTCTTCCCTTTTCACACCATTCTTTGTAAACCCTAGAAATGGTTGTGTGTGTAAATCCCAGTAACTGAGCAGACTGTGAAATACTCAGACCATGTGATTGGTTAATTAGATAATTGCATTAATGAGAAATTGAACAGGTGTTCCTAATAATCCTTTAGGTGAGTATATACACATACAGATGGGCAAAAAAGTTGTCAGCCACCAATTGTGCAAGTTATGCCCCTTAAAAAGATGAGAGAGGCCTGTAATTTTCATCATAGGTAAACTTCAACTATGACAGACAGAATGAGAAAAAAACTAACACATTGTCTGATTTTTTAAAGATTTTATTTGCAAATTATGGTGGTAAGTATTTCGTCAAATAAGTATTTGGTCACCTACAAAAAAGCAAGATGTCTGGCTCTCACAGGACCTGTAACTTCTTCTTTAAGAGGCTCCTCTGTCCTCCACTCGTTACCTGTATTAATGGCACCTGTTTGAACTCGTTATCAGTATAAAAGACACCTGTCCACAACCTCAGTCAGACTCCAAACTCCACTACGGCCAGGACCAAAGAGCTGTCAAAGGACACCAGAAACAAAACTGTAGACCTGCACTAGGCTGGGAAGACTGAATCTGCAATAGGTGAGCAGCTTGGTGTGAAGAAATCAACTTTGGAAGCAATTATTATTAAAGTATAATTACAGGCCTATCTCATCTTTTTAAGATGGAGAACTTGCACAATTGTTGGCTGACTAAATACTTTTTGGCCCCAGTGTGTGTGTGTGTGTGTGTGTGTGTGTGTGTGTGTGTGTGTGTGTGCCACCCCACATCCCCACAATGTAAATGGATTTATAAACATATTAAATGATGTTTTTTTGAAAATGTAAACCTGCAGCATGTTTCCTGTGATGGGTAGGTTTAGGGGCAGTGTAAGGGGATATAATGTACAGTATAAAATGCATTACGCCTATGGAAAGTCCCCACAATTCACAAAAACCCTGTGTGTGTGTGTGTGTGTGTGTGTGTGTGTGTGTGTGTGTGTGTGTGTGTGTGTGTGTGTGTGTGTGTGTGTGTGTGTGTGTGTGTGTGTGTGTGTGTGTGTGTGTGTGTGTGTGTGTGTGTGTGTGTGTGTGTGTGTGTGTGTGTGTGTGTGTGTGTGTGTGTGTGTGTGTGTGTGTGTGTGTGTGTGTGTGTGTGTGTGTGTGTGTGTGTGTGTGTGTGTGTGTGTGTGTGTGTGTGTGTGTGTGTGTGTGTGTGTGTGTGTGTGTGTGTGTGTGTGTGTGTGTGTGTGTGTGTGTGTGTGTGTGTGTGTGTTTGCATATACACACACATATCATATAAACACATTTATGTTTGATGCGATTAAATTATATATTTTTTATTTATTAAAAATGTGTTCTATTTTAAACTTATGGTTTATATTATATAAAACAATAAAAGTGATAATTGTCTCATATTATGTTTTATTTGGAAGCAAAACATTTATGTCAATTTATTTATAGAGCTTTTCAGAACTACACAATGTATCAATGTGGCTTAACAGAAAATAATGATGTTAATTTATTTTATAATATCTTAATATCTTTAGATTACAGCTGGATGACAATATAGTTATAATCGGTTTTGTGACAATACAAGCAGTTGTGATTTGTGTGTCTGTTGTGTGATGTAATTCATCATCGGCTCTGGTCTTCATTAAAGCAGAAGAAGCTGAACATCTCTGATCTTCTCATATATGAGAAACATGATCATGTTAATGTCTCATGAGCACGTTAAGCGAGTGTTGTCACGTGTGTTTCCTCGGGTCACGTCTCTGTGTGTGTGTGTGTGTGTGTGTGTGGCCGCTTGTGTGACTCACATGTTGAGCTCTGGTCACATTCAGTCCAGCGTCTTATAAAGAACAGACACACATAAAATGTCCTGCGCCATTAAATCACTTTGGCATTTGGTGGTTTTGAGACAGAAATATCACACGCTTGATCTCGTTAAGATTATTTAGGAAGGAGAGAGTTCGATTATGTTTGTATTTCTCTTGAGGAATTTTAGGAGAAACATCTGAGACGAAGTTGAAGCTCTTTCAGTGTCCTAAGGTTTGAAAATGTAAATTTTCCTTTTTGTTTTTGTAACGTTTTGAGAACATTATTAAAGACCAGGTTGAAGGAATGTTCTAATACTGTCACTGGAAGAACGTTTGTTCATAACGTTGAGAGAACCTTTCCAGAACGTTCCTGTTTGCTTGAAATGGCACATAAAGCCTCTGGGACTCTCTCAGCGGATGCATTTGCAGTGTTAATATTCACGTTTGCTTGTCAGATCTAAACACAAACACCTATGCAGGGCTGACCGCTTTAAACATTCACATTCATACACACATGCGCACACACTCACAGAGTTCGCCAATGTGGTAAATACACAAACACACACACCCGTAAAGAGTTTTGTTTGTGTGCAATGTGTCGTGATGGATGGACGGGCTGTAAACAGTGTATCTTTGCTGAGTGAAGTGTGTTTGCTTGTGGGAATGAGCTGTTATGCTCAATTTACACACACACACACACACACACACAGAGAGAGAGAGAGAGAGAGAGATTGGTCGTTTGATGGAATACTTTGTCTTCACTAGAAGTTTTCATCTGGTTTTGCTCTGCATTGACTTTGTCTTATGGTAAAACACACTATCTCATTCTCTTTAGTTCATAAAATCTAAACTTTAATTACTCTCTTAATTCATGTTTTTTTAGCACTAATGAATCAATCAGAATAAGATCAGGAGCATGAATGAATGTTTTAGGCTCATGATGATGAGTAACACAAAAAGACCTTGAACTTGAGAATGAAGGAGCAAGAAGCACTCCCTAAACACACACACACACTGTACCTGCAGTCATCAGGTACAAATCAACACACACACACACACACACACACAGTAACGCTCAGAGAACATTTAGGAGTAACGCTCAGAGAACACTAGAGTAACGCTCAGAGAACGCTCTAGAGTAACGCTCAGAGGACACTCTAGAGTAACGCTCAGAGAACACTCAAGAGTAACGCTCAGAGAACACTCTAGAGTAACGCTCAGAGAACACTCTAGAGTAACGCTCAGAGAACACTCTAGAGTAACACTCAGAGAACACTCTAGAGTAACGCTCAGAGAACACTCTAGAGTAACGCTCAGAGGACACTCTAGAGTAACGCTCAGAGAACACTCTAGAGTAACGCTCAGAGAACACTCTAGAGTAACGCTCAGAGAACACTCTAGAGTAACGCTCAGAGAACACTCTAGAGTAACGCTCAGAGAACACTCTAGAGTAACACTCAGAGAACACTCTAGAGTAACGCTCAGAGAACGCTCTAGAGTAACGCTCAGAGGACACTCTAGAGTAACGCTCAGAGAACACTCTAGAGTAACGCTCAGAGAACACTCTAGAGTAACGCTCAGAGAACACTCTAGAGTAACGCTCAGAGAACGCTCTAGAGTAACGCTCAGAGGACACTCTAGAGTAACGCTCAGAGAACACTCTAGAGTAACGCTCAGAGAACACTCTAGAGTAACGCTCAGAGAACACTCTAGAGTAACGCTCAGAGAACACTCAAGAGTAACGCTCAGAGAACACTCAAGAGTAACGCTCAGAGAACACTCAAGAGTAACGCTCAGAGAACACTCTAGAGTAACGCTCAGAGAACACTCTAGAGTAACGCTCAGAGAACACTCTAGAGTAACGCTCAGAGAACACTCAAGAGTAACGCTCAGAGAACACTCAAGAGTAACGCTCAGAGAACACTCTAGAGTAACACTCAGAGAACGCCCTAGAGTAACGCTCAGAGAACACTCAAGAGTAACGCTCAGAGAACACTCAAGAGTAACGCTCAGAGAACACTCTAGAGTAACGCTCAGAGAACACTCTAGAGTAACGCTCAGAGAACACTCAAGAGTAACGCTCAGAGAACACTCAAGAGTAACGCTCAGAGAACACTCTAGAGTAACGCTCAGAGAACGCCCTAGAGTAACGCTCAGAGAACACTCAAGAGTAACACTCAGAGAACGCCCTAGAGTAACACTCAGAGAACACTCTAGAGTAACGCTCAGAGAACACTCTAGAGTAACGCTCAGAGAACGCCCTAGAGTAACGCTCAGAGAACACTCAAGAGTAACGCTCAGAGAACACTCAATAGTAACGCTCAGAGAACACTCTAGAGTAACACTCAGAGAACGCCCTAGAGTAACGCTCAGAGAACACTCAAGAGTAACGCTCAGAGAACACTCAAGAGTAACGCTCAGAGAACACTCTAGAGTAACGCTCAGAGAACACTCTAGAGTAACGCTCGGAGAACACTCTAGAGTAACGCTCAGAGAACACTCTAGAGTAACACTCAGAGAACGCCCTAGAGTAACGCTCAGAGAACACTCTAGAGTAACACTCAGAGAACGCCCTAGAGTAACGCTCAGAGAACACTCAAGAGTAACGCCCAGAGAACACTCAAGAGTAACCTAACCTAACCCTGAACGTGTCATGAGTATCAGGTATATGAGCACAGGAGCAAGGGTAAATTATGTGATAATGGAGATGGTCAGATTTGATAAGTCCAGGGATCTGCCGGGAGTAAGTTGAGTCGTGAGAAAAGAAGCCAGCGTTGAATCTGATTACATCAAACATCACACATCACACACAGATCCGACAGACTCATGGATGATCGGACACAAGGCGAAAGAATAGAGACAGAGCGTATTTGGCCTCGCCCACACCGGGGGGAAACAATCCAACGCTCTCCATTGACTTTGTATTGGGTGATGCGGTTGCCTCGTCTTTTTTTACTTATAACAAGAAACCAAACAATGTCTAAAAGCTGATATGTGACAAGGTGTACAGCCTGTGTACAAGATGTTGACCCAAAAAAACAAGGCAGGGGCGGATCTAGAAAATTATTCATGGGGTGGCAAGGGGGTGACATGAGAACTATGAGGCGTGGCAACACTGAATCTTGTGGATTGAAGTATAATATACTTATATTAAATATACTTTATATTCATATGTTGCTCACGCAAGTGGCAAAACATTTAAACATAGTCCAATGTTAAAATCAAAAATGTTTAACATTAAAACTTACAATTGAAAAAAAAATGAAGTCTTTAATTTCTTTCATTTTTAAATCTTTTAAAAGAAATTCTGCAGGTTCGTATGTATAATACGCCATAAAATGCGTATCATATGCACGCAAAAAACAGCGTATCATATGCACGCCAAAATGAGTTTTGGCGTATACATTCCACGACATTGCACGCTCGTACTATTTATACGCATTTTTCGTGAGATCCGGCTGAATATAACATCTCGCGCTCTGACTCAAGTGTCCACTTTTATGTCCTTAAACGTTCGTTTTTTGGGTCAACAGCTTATAAAAACTTCTGGGTTTTTGGTTCTGGGTTTTTTCACCCGGTGGGCGTGGCTTTCAGATTATGACGCGTGTCGCTCTGTCTCTGTTGTTTCTGATGGTCATAAACGAGAAGATCATCTGATGATAAACGTTTGGGATCTTTGGATCTCAGAGCTCTTCTGGGGTTTATAATGAGGATTTGGTGACTTTCAGGAGGTTTGAGTAAGGATCAAAAACATGTTTCCTTAAAACACATCAACGCCTCTGGTCTATAGCTGTGGAAGCTTGAAAAATATCACAGTTCTGAGTTTATAGCTTTGACATTATAAGAAATCAAGTATTAGAAGTCTCAGAATTCTGAGAAGAAAAACGTTTGAACAGCAAAATGTGGACAAAAAAGTTCAAAAAAATTATTCTGTGGCAGAAACAAGTTTGGATAGATCACAGAGCGACGACCAGAGAGGAAATATTATTGATAATGAAGATATATACACACACACACACACACATACACTATACACTCTCTCACACACAGACATACACATGCACACGCACTCTCACACACACTCACAGATACGCACACAAACAAACATACACTCTCACACACACAGACACACACACACTCACACACTCTCTCTCACACGCACATACTCTCTCACACACACTCTCTCTTACATACACTCTCTCACACACACACTCTCTCTCACACACACACACACACACACACACACTCTTTCTCTCTCACTCACACACACACACACACACACTTGATCGGAGGGAAAGAGACTTCGAAGCTCCGTTTGGGTCCCACTGACGCCACACACAGCTCCCTTCCCCCCCAAAACCACATCACACACACATCAAACACACACACGGCCCACGAGCCCTTCTGCTTCAACTTACAGTAACACACACACCCACACACACACACACACAGTCCTCCAGTGATACACATCAAAGATTCTCTTAAAAACCCTGTTTGCCTTTTTAAACTTCCCATTTTTCCAACCCACTCAATTTCATTTTATTTAGTTCTTTTTCCACTTTTCTTTCTCTCTTTTTTTGGCAACAGAATCTGCACTCACTCCTTTAGGGTTTTTGCCGTCTCTGCACTTTCAGTGACTTTAATTAGAGTGTTTTTAAAACTTTAGATTCTTATTAACACGCAAAGTCAATCCAATCAAATAAATGTGGACTGTCTCACACACACACACACACACATACACACATACACAATATTCACACAGTCTATCTAGACTTATTAGGTTATACTAGGTTATGCTTTCTAGGTTATTACATATACCTACTTATACCTATACCTACTTATAATATATATATTCACACTCCCTGGCCACTTTATTAGGTACACCTTACTAGCGGGTCGAACCCAGTTGTGCCCTGAGAACTGCTTTAATCCTTCATGACAGAGACTCATTAAGCTGCTGGAATATTCCTCAGATTTTTCTCCATATTGTCATGAAATCATCACAGTTTCTGCAGATGTGAACCTCCCGTTCCATCTCATCCCAAAGCTGGACTGAGATCTGGTCCACTGTGGTCATGAAGAGATGGACACGGCTGTGGTGTTTAAACGATGCTCAGTTGGTACTAAGAGGCCCAAAGTGTGCCAAGAAAATATATTACACACTATTACAGCCTGAGTTATTACGGAAAATGTGTTTTTGAAATGCAGTATAAAAACATTTTAACAACTAATGTCAGTGTTGAGGCAAAGCTTTGATTCATACACCGCAAAAAATGCTTTTCTTACTCAGTATTTTCATCTTGTTTCTAGTCAAAATATCTAAAAAGTCTTAAATTAAGAAACATTTACTGGACAAGTAAAAATTATTGTCTTATTTTGGGAAAAAATGCCTTTTTTTTTTTGCTTACAATAAGATAAATAATCTGCCAATGGGGTGAGAAAAATAACCTTATTTCTGTTCGGAAACAAGAAACAAGATTTCAATCAGAATTAAGATTATTTTCCTCACCCCATTGGCAGATTATTTATCTTATTTTAAGCAAAAACTCTCTTCATTTAGAGTTATTTTTCCCAAAACAAGACAATTACTTTTGCTTGTCTTGTAAATACTTCTTGTTTTAAGAATTTTTAGATGTTTGGACTCGAAACAAGACAAAAATACTGAGTAAGAAAAGCATTTTTTGCAGTGTAAATAGAATGAATATTCTGCAACACTTGTTGAATTGTACTCCACTTATAATGCAAACACTGGACTGGAGTTGGACTCTCACCATTTCCTTAAGGACAGCTGAGGTTTCCATAGAGGTCAAAAGACATACTTCTCCAAAGAAAAGGACCACCTATGTTTCTTTTGGCACCTAAAGGAAATAAGGGAGGATGCCATTGTGGATGTACATGTTCAATATATCATTGAGAAATAACAACATGCCTACTTCAGGTAGTAATGCGGCCTTCAAGTGCTATTGGAAATGTCCTTCTTCCCCACTTTAAAAAACAAAAATGGCGTAGTGTCCGTGATTCACCCATAGGATTCTGAAGAGCAGTTTTCAAGTTTAAAGCAGACACGAGCTCGCCGTCGCCATCTTGGCAGCTCGTCACTCCCGGATAACGGACGTGGGCGGAGCTTAGGTGATGCGATGACTAACAGACAGCAGACAAACGGCTATCCACCTGTCAATCAAAGTGGCCAACGCCCATAATTATGCAGAACTTTAAGGCTTTATATAATGTAAACAAATGAGTTATAAAAATATTCCCCCACTCACAGTCGTCATGAAGGGTAAAATTATAGATAAAAAAACACAATTTGTCTCAGACTGTAAACATGTTTTTTTCTGCTGTAAAGTTGGGCATTTTAACATGAGGCTCAATGAGATTCTGCTCCTTCTGGAGCCGCTCTAGTGGCCAGACGAGGAACTGCAGTTTAAGTCACTTCTGTATTGGCTTCAAGAGAAACGGATAATTCTGATAGCACGTGAAAGCAGCATTTAATACTTAATTACCGCAATGTCTATAGCTATGATTCCATTACCCTTCAAACTGCGCAAATATAAATTGCAAAATGAAAATATGCCCAATGGAAAGGCATGAATTTCGCAAAAACTCCCTTATATCACAAAAATAATTTTAAGCTCGCATGAAGTGATTTTTCAGGCAATTTGGAAAAGGAAATTTTCAAACACCTGCAATGGAAGCTGTTTATTCGCGCACAGGTCACCTGGCGTACCTAAAAGCGGATCATTCTTTACAGATGACGCGGACAGAAGACGAGTTCATTATTATACTCATAAAAGACAATAGAATTACAGGAATACTGATTCAAAACACAGAAATGCCACATTATCATGAAGACCTTGAAGCAGATATAAAAGAGAAACACATACACACACACACACACACACGCTCAAGTGTAAAGGGCTTTCCTTTCCATTAATGCTTGGATAACACCATCGGCGTCTGAAGCAAATAAAAAGATGAGTGGGTCCTCTCTCTCAGAATATTTTTTACTGGAGTAACGTTAGATGCCATTTACATTAAATACAAATATACCGCCGTTGACTAAACGATTGATTGGGCCGATTGAGTAAATGACTGCGTTATTAACCGTGGCTATAGTGTAGCGGTTAGAGACGCACGGCATCACGTTTAGACGCAAATCGATCAATGGTTCAAATCCGCCTTTTGCCGAACTCGCACTACTCTTTTCCCATCACATATCAGAATCGGAAAGGCATTTATTTTCAATAAAAATGGAGAAAATATTAGAAAAGTTGAAATAAAGCATCTAACGTGTTTAATAATAAGTGTTTATCGTTTTGGGGTAAACAGACATGTGCTGAATTAGAGACGATAAAAGTGGGCGAGTCCAATATCATTGGTCGTAAAAAGTGGATGGGTCTTGTCCCACACACACACACACACACAATGGTTCCGACGCCCATGGATAACACACACATCTCCTTCCATTAAAAATAATGGCCAGTGCGATGGATAGGATATACATTAACCTACCTATATGCGTAGAATAATTTTTTTAATTTCTTATCACGAGAGGAATAATATGAGTGTTAGTCGCATAACATTGTTTTATAAAAATATAGAAAATATTGCAAATGTTTTGCACAAATCTTTTATGTAAACGTGGCTTGTGACTTACGCTGCCTCAACATGCTATTGTGGTAAATAACTTGGTCAAGTCAAAATGTGAATGCGAAGAGCTCGTAATCACGACTTCAGAAGTAGGAAATGTCCGATAGCACGTGGATGCAGCATTAGTGCAAATACTTTGCTAGAAGAATAGCATAGAAGAGTGCATTCGTATACAATATCTGACCTTCTTCGCATGTTCAGAGATCCACGTGAGGCGTCAGCGCTGAAGCTCTGTGAAAACCGAAATGCTGGAGTTGCTGGTCCGGTTTGTGTCAACATTTAACTTTTGAAAAGTTGTCTTCTCTCATTTTGTGAATTAATGTCTTTGTCCCAAAGAGCCTCGTCTATTCTACTCAAAATGTTAAGTCAAGGGAAGGGATGTGCTGTGGTCATTTTTAGTTGCCGGTCCACCATCTGGATCCGGCCGACTGCAGTAAACCTCGGAATAAACAGAGAGACGAACATTAGCGTAGATGCCGTCCTCTTTATGATGTACCGAGTACATCAGGTGTTATGGGAAGTGTTCCCGGATCCGGCTGACCTAGTTAATGCAGCCTAACAATCATATAACTGATTTGAATAATATAAATTGATAATGTTCTATGTGTATGCGATAGTAAAGAGATGCGATTTTAGTCTCGATAGAGTTAAACTGGCAGAGTGTGTCTGCTTCCCGAACAATGCTAGGAAGACTATTCCAGAGTTTAGGAGCTAAATAGGAAAAGGATCGACTGCCTGCAGATGATTTAGATATTCTAGGTATGATCAACTCGCCAGAGTTTCGAGACCGCAGTAGACGTGATGGAGTATAATGCGTTAAGAGCTCGCTTAAATACTTGAGCTAAACTATTTAGTGCTTTGTAAGTAATAAGCAGGATTTTAAAATGTATGTGATGTTTAATAGGGAGCCAGTGCAGTGTTGACAGAACTGGACTAATATGATCATACTTCCTGGTTCTAGTAAGAACTCTAGCTGCTGCATTTTGGACCAGCTGGAGTTTGTTTATTAAGCGAGCAGGGCAACCACCCAGTAGAGCATTACAATAATCTATCTCTATCTATCTATCTATCTATCTATCTATCTATCTATCTATCTATCTATCTATCTATCTATCTATCTATCTATCTATCTATCTATCTATCTATCTATCTATCTATCTATCAATCAATCATAGACCAGCTGGAGTTTGTTTATTAAGCGAGCAGGGCAACCACCCAGTAGAGCATTACAATAATCTATCTCTATCTATCTATCTATCTATCTATCTATCTATCTATGTATCTATGTATCTATCTCTATCTCTATCTCTATCTCTATCTCTATCTCTATCTCTATCTCTATCTATCTATCTATCTATCTATCTATCTATCTATCTATCTATCTATCTATCTATCTATCTATCTATCTATCTATCTATCTATCTATCTATCTATCTATCTATCTATCAATCAATCAATCATGGACCAGCTGGAGTTTGTTTATTAAGCGAGCAGGGCAACCACCCAGTAGAGCATTACAATAATCTATCTCTATCTCTATCTATCTATCTATCTATCTATCTATCTATCTATCTATCTATCTATCTATCTATCTATCTATCTATCTATCTATCTATCTATCTATCTATCTATCTATCTATCTATCTATCTATCTATCTATCTATCTATCTATCTATCTATCTATCTATCTATCTATCTATCTATCAATCAATCATAGACCAGCTGGAGTTTGTTTATTAAGCGAGCAGGGCAACCACCCAGTAGAGCATTACAATAATCTATCTCTATCTATCTATCTATCTATCTATCTATCTATCTATGTATCTATGTATCTATGTATCTATCTCTATCTCTATCTATCTATCTATCTATCTATCTATCTATCTATCTATCTATCTATCTATCTATCTATCTATCTATCTATCTATCTATCTATCTATCTATCAATCAATCAATCATGGACCAGCTGGAGTTTGTTTATTAAGCGAGCAGGGCAACCACCCAGTAGAGTTTTACAATAATCTAGCCTTGAGCTCATGAACGAATGAACTAACTGTTCAGCATTTGGCATTAAAAACACACTTTTAAAAATGCTGGGTTGTTTTAACCCAATGATGGGTCAAATATGGACTAACCCAGCAATTGGGTTGTTTAACCATGCGGTTGGGTTAAATATTTGCTTAAGACAACCCAATTGCTGGGTTAAAAAAAACAATTGCTGGGTTAGTCCATATTTGACCCAACATTGGGTTGTTTTTTACCCAGAATTTTTTAGAGTGCATGTGCCGTAATTTAGATATATTTTTAAGATTGATAAATGCAGCACTCTAAACAAAACAAAAAAATAGTTTTTTGTTGGTTTAACTTAAAAAGTAAGTAACCTTTCTAATAAATAGAAACTCAAAATATTATTGTATCTGAACCACATAAAAAATGTGATAAATCATAAAAATATCACTATTTGGCTGCGTCATCACAAATAAAACACACAATTACCCAATATGCTTACACAATCTTTTAATAATATTTTAATAAAGGTTGTCAAATCTCAAAAAATGTTCATTGTATTAACTCAAAATTTTAATTTCAATGAACTCAAAATTTTAAGGCAACCAAGTGACTTTTTTTCTAAATAATTTTTTACAGTGAGTTTTACAGATGCAAACGTGGCTTTGATTGAAAGATTGGCATCAAAGAGCACACACAGAACGGATTGTACGTAGCTCTTGGGAGAATAGGCACAAGGCTGTATCTCCGCAACGCTTTATTGTATTCTGACCAAACTAAGTACAGATCATCACAAGCATGACCTGAGTTTCTGAGTTCATTCTGACCCTTGCCGCAGGAATCCAGACACATCGGTCTTCTGTTGTCCAGTTTTGGTGATCTGGTGTGTATTGTAGGCTCAAGAGTGTCACCGGTGTGTTTTTTGCTACTGTAGTCTGCTTCAATGTTGGACGTGTTGTGCTTTCAGAGATGCTCTTCTGAACCTCGGGTTGAGACGAGAGGTTATTTGAGTTAGTGTTGCCTTTTTATCAGCTGACCCAGCCTGTCCTGGTCATTCTCCTCAACACTATCAGAAGAAAAGGTACCCTGCTGTCACTGGGGCGGTACCCTAAGGTACAAAACTGAAAAGGTACTAATAAGTACCTTTAAAGTACTACTATGTACCTGCTAAAGTATTGATATGTACCTTTTAAGGGGACTTATATGTACCATTTAGGGGTGAGTAGGTCTGAGATGTACCTTTTCACTTTTGTACCTTAGGGTACCGCCCCAGTGACAGCAGGGTACCTTTTTTTCTGAGAGTGAACAAGACATTTTCTCTTTTTCAGACCATTATCTGGAAAACTAGAGATGGTTGTGTGTGAAAATCCCAGTTGATCAGCAGATTCAGAAACACCAACAACAACCATGCTATGTTCAAAGTTACTTAAATCAGCGTTCTTCCTCATTAAGCAGATCATCTTCATCATGCCTACATTAGGTCAGTTGCTGCAATGTGATTGGCTGACTTGATATTTGTGTATCAGGTGTACCAAATAAAGTGGCCTGTGTGTGTATTTGTGTGTGTGTGTGTGGGGGCATGTTTTTGTGACATGAGGACACAAATGTGTATAATGCCATGGGTATGACACAGGTATTACAGGAGAGGGTGAAATATGAGGACATTACCCATGGCCCCACTTTACAAAAGGCTTATAAATCACACAGGAGGAGTTTTTATGAGAAAGTAAAAATGCAGAATGATAGGTTTAGGGGTCACAAAAACAAAAGTGTGTGTGTGCGCGTGTGTGCGTGTGTGTGTGCGTGTGTGTGTGCGTGCGTGTGTGCGTGTGTGTATGTGTGTGTGTGTGCGTGTGTGTGTGCGTGTGCGTGTGCGTGTGTGTGTGTGTGTGTGTGTGTGTGTGTGTGTGTGTGTGTGTGTGTGTGTGTGTGTGTGTATGTATGTATACATATATGATGCCTTCACATGCTATCCTACTTCCGCACAGAAGTCGTAATTGTGAGCTTGTTGCATTCAAGTGCTTTGTAGTCGAAATGAACAGGAATCGTGGAGGACACCAGGTTTATTCTTGTCTATTTATTGGGATAATTTTACCAAAATTATATGTAGTGTCGCATGCACTGACAACCACATAAACATTACGATGCTATCCATATAGTGCGCTGTCTGCCGATTCTGTAATTTCAGTCAAATGCAAGCTATTTTCGCTGTGTATAAAACATACAATACGCTTTAAATGATTACAAGTTTGTACTGTTTATAATTATTATGTGTATATATAAATACACACATCCATGTATATACTGTAAATATATTTATACCATTTATATTATGTGTAAATATAAATGTTTTGTTTTTGTCTCTTAAATAAATAAATGCATGTTTGTGTATTTATATATGCATAATAATTATACACACTAAACACATATATTATGTAAACGCAAACTTTAATTTTGTGATTAACGTTTTGACAGCACTAATATATATATATTAGTGCTGTCAAAATGTTAATCACAAAATTAAAGTTTGTGTTTAAGTTTGTTTTATATATATATATATATATATATATATATATATATATATATATATACCATATTTGACCCAACATTGGGTTGTTTTTTACCCAGAATTTTTTAGAGTGTATGAGGATCTGATCATCAACACACATTATGATTATTATCAGTGGGGTTTTTTGTGAACAGCAAAACAAAAGCATATTTTTTAAATATCTAGTACTTTTTCAATTAGTTTCAATCATTTGTAGAACAGTATATGCACTCTGGGGAAAATGCTGGGTTAAAAACAACCCAAGTTGGGTTGAAAATGCACAAACCCATAAATTGAGTTGTTTGAACCCAGTGAATGGACCCATTCAAACAACCCAATTTCAGGGTGTGTCCATTTTCAACCCAACCTGGGTTGTTTTTAACCCAGCATTTTTTAGAGTGTGTGAGTTTAAATTCAGCAAGTGTGATTATTTTCTGCATAATATGAACTAAAGCAGTGTTTTGGTCTCTGAGATCGTGTTTTGTGTGCTGCATAATCATCTCCACAAGGTGGCGCTCAGTGCTGAGTTATTCTGAACACGAGAGAGCACACAAACCCTAATCAAACACACTCATGTTCCTCACGGAGGCCGAGATGAAGCCTTGCATTAAAGTCAAACGTGCATTAAACAGGCCGAGCGGCACGACTGCGGACCCTTTAATGCCTCTGGAGTTTGTAAAAGCTCTTGCCATGGATAGCGGGCATATTTGTGAAACCCCAACACTAATTTCTCAGCGAACATTGCAACTGATGTGCAGTTGACATTATTGAGCTCAAAGAGCTTTATTTAGCCCCCGCCCCGCCATTAAAACTTCAAACCCGTGTTTTTCCTCTCGCACCGGCCCTGAGAATGTTTTAATATTCGCCCACCGCTATTGTGCGGTCTGTGCGAATGTACAAAATAAAGAGCCACATCAGAAAGCCTGGAAGATGTTGCAAACATTTTCTTGCGTCGGGAGACGGAGGAAAAAAAAGATGAGGAAAACAAATTTGGGGGGAAGCAAAGGTATTTATAGTGCGGTGTGAGAGCGGGAGAGATTTGAGACAAGACAGTAATGGCGAGGGATTGGTTTGATTCAGAATGTGGTGTGTGTTTGCGATCATAGACTCGCTGCGACATTCCTGGACTGCACTAACCAGAGACACACACACACACACATGCAACACAGCTGCATTCACACACACACACACACACACACACACACACACACATACAGTATATACAGCACACGATTGCGGTTCAAACCCTGTCCTGGTTCAGTGAAATGAATCGCTTTCTCAGATGTTTCTCAGATCTCACACTGCAAAATATGCTTTTCTTACTCAGTATTTTTGACTTGTTTCAAGTGCAAACATCTAAAAAGTATTTACTAGACAAGCAAAAGTAATTGTTAATAATTATTGTCTTGTTTTGGGAAAAATAACTCCAAATGAAGAGAGTTTTTGCTTAAGATAAGATAAATAATCTGCCAATGGGGTGAGAAAAATAATCTTAAAACAATGTTATTTCTCTCACCCCATTGGCAGATTATTTATCTCATCTTAAGCAAAAACTCTCTTCATTTTGAGTTATTTTTCCCAAAACAAGACAATTACTTTTGCTTGACTAGTAAATGTTTCTTAATGTAAGAATTTTAAGGTATTTAGACTAGAAACAAGACCAAAAAACTGAGTAAGAAAAGCATTTTTGCAGTGTGTCATTTCTCGGGACTAATGACGTGAGGTATGCATGTCAATAACTGAGTAAACTCGAGTGACACACACACACACACACACACGCACACACACACGTTTGTTTTTGTGACATATTGGGACATCCCATAGGCGTAATGGTTTTTATACTGGACAAACCGTATTTTCTATCCCCTTACACTGCCCCTAAACCTACCCATCACACACACACACACACACACACACACACACACACACACACACACACACACACACACACACACACACACACACACACACACACACACAGCCCCTAAACCTACCCATCACAGGAAACATTCTGCATTTTTACTTTCTCATCAAAACTCCTCCTGTGTGATTTATAAGCCTTTTGTAAAGTGGGGCCATGGGTAATGTCCTCATATTTCACCCTCTCCTGTAATACCTGTGTCATACCCATGGCATTATACACATCTGTATCCTCACATGTCACAAAAACATGCCCACACACACACACACACACACTTGTGACACCCTCAGTGTTTGAGAGACATTTTAATGCTGATGCTTTAAACAGTAAAAAGCCGAGAAGTGAGGTGATGTTCTCCACACACAGATATCACAGAAACCACAAAAATGCCAAATGCAAGGCAAGTCAATAAACAGTTGGCTCATTACCATTTTATTAATTGCAGCATAAAAAGCCTGGTTTAGATTACAGTCCAAGAGCGGCAGAAGGATCCGCACGGAGGCCTTTAAATGAGCTAATCAAATCAGAGACTAAAGAAAACATCTGTCTTAAATCACACGTCTTCTTACTATTTTTACCTCATAATGTATCTTCAGTTTATCTACACAGCCCAACGCTTTTCTGTGAACACACATGCTTGACTTTGAGCCACGATCTCTCAACGTTACGAACAAACCTTCTTACGGCAACGTTAATAGAACATTAGAATAACGTTCTCACAATGTTTGCACAAAAACGTTATTTATACAGCACACTGAGCATGAAGCTTTCCATGTGTTTTTGTAAAAGAAAGACAGGTCAAAGTAGTAGATGAATTCACAAACTTACACTCAAAAAAAGTTTTAACCCAGGAATTGGGTTGTTTAACCCAGCAATTGGGTTGTTTTAACCCAGGAATTGGGTTGTTTAACCCAGCCATTAGGTTGTTTTAACCCAGCGATTGGGTTGTTTTAATCCAGCAATTGGGTTGTTTAACCCAGCCATTAGGTTGTTTTAACCCAGTGATTGGGTTGTTTTAACCGTGCGGTTGGGTTAAATATTTGCTTAAGACAACCACTGGGTTAAAAAAAACAATTGCTGGGTTAGTCCATATTTGATGCAACATTGGGTTGTTTTTTACCCAGATTTTTTAGAGTGTAGGTGTCATTTTGGAACCTACATTCAGATTTAAAAAGCACGTCTTCTTACTACACTCTGAAAATTCTGGGGGAAAAACAACCCAATGTTGGGTCAAATATGGACAAACCCAGCAATTGGGTTGTTTTAACCCAGCGATTGGGTTGTCTTAAGCAACTATTTAACCCAAATGCAGAGTTTAAACAACCCAATCGCTGGGTTAAAACAATCCAATTGCTGGGTTTGTCCATATTTGACCCAACATTGGGTTAAAACAACCAAGCATTTTTTAGAGTGTATTTTTACCTCAAAATGTATCTTCAGTTTATCTACAAAGCCCACACTCTAAAACATGCTGGGTTAAAAACAACCCAAGTTGGGTTGAAAATGGACACACCCTGAAATTGGGTTGTTTGAATGGGTCCATTCACTGGGTTCAAACAACCCAGTTTCTGGGTTTGTCATAGTTCAACCCAACCTGGGTTGTTTTTAACCCAGCATGTTTTAGAGTGTTTTTATAAAAGAAAGAAAGATCAGAGTAGTAGATGAATTCACATACTTAGGTGTCATTTTGGAACCAACATTCGGATTTTAAAAGCATATAAAGAAGTCTAATATTTTAAAATCCAATATCTCAGTATTTAAACATATTTACATTTATGCATTTGGCAGACGCTTTTATCCAAAGCGACTTACATTGCATTTTTAAGGTACACATTTTACAATTTGTCAAAATTCGAAATATGCTCACGTATGATGCTGCAAAAATATATCTGGATGCAATGAACGTTTCTCATGTGAACTATTGCATCTCCTGTTGGTCTCAAACAAGTCAAACAACATTAAAACAATTAAAATAACTTTATAACCAGGCTGTAAAAATATTAGATAAAAAAACATTGAGGCATCATCTTTACACTGCAAAAAACGCTCTTCTTACTCAGTATTTTTGTCTTGTTTCTAGTCCAAACATCTAACAATTTTACATTATGAAACATTTACAAGACAAGTACAAATTATTGTCTTATTTTAAGCAAAAACTCTCTTCATTTTGAGTTATTTTTCCCAAAACAAGACAATAATTTTCGCTTGTCTAGTAAATGTTTCTTGTTTTAAGAATTTTTAGATCAGAAAAATACTGAGTAAGAAGAGCATTTTTTGCAGTGTGTCTAGGCGGTTAAATATATTAAATTTCGAGAATCAACAAATTTTTAAGATCCTCAATAATAGCGCACCTCCACCTATCATCTATTAACAAGTCCACAAGTTGAAATGACTGCAGATTCCCTAAAAGAAGCTCTGCCTTTGCACAGACGGCCTTCTCATTCACAGCGGTAAAAGAATAGAACGATCATCCATAGTCTGAAATTATCCTCTGAGCTGAAGGTCTTTTTATTTAACCAGGCAAGAAGTTCTTATTTTCAACAGCCTGGCGGAAGAATTAGATCTCCTGAAAGACATACAAACATATTTTACAGTACACTGTTTTTTTGTTTTTGTTTTTTTGCTGTTTTTTGTTTTGTTTGACTTAAAAAAGTAAGTAACCTGGTTGCCTTAAAATTTTGAGTTTATTTAAATAAAAAATTGGAGTTGATACAATGAAGGAAATGTGTTTAATAAATATAAACTCAATATTAATGTATCTGAACCACATAAAAAATGTGATAAATCATGAAATTAGCACAATTTGGCTGCGTCATCACAAATAAAACACACAATTACCCAATATGCTTACACAATTGTTTAATAATATTTTAATAAAGGTTGTCGAATCTCAAAAAATGTTCATTGTATTAACTCAAAATTTTAAGGCAACCAGGTAACTTTTTTTCTAAATAATTTTTACAGTGTACATATATATAAAACATTTATATTCTATTATAAAAACACTCCTTAATCGTTTCTTGAACGCTGAGATTGAAATATACGATTACAATTTCGGTGACTTTTGTACCAAATTCCAGACATTAGGAGCAGCAAAACAAAAATCATCTCTCAAAATGTTAGAAAGGTATTATTAGATAATCAATTATGTCTGCACTGATTATGTTTATAATAATAATAATAATAATAATAATACGTTTTATTTATATAGCGCCTTCACTGTAAAAAATATGTTCAATAAGTTATGACAACATGTTTTTACATTGTTTTAACTCATCAAAATAAGTTAAGCAATGCTAAACTTGTTTTTATTAGTTATACAAGATGAGACTCATTTTTTAAAGTCAGTTTAACATCATTTAAGTTAAAATAACTTAAACATCCAAGTCAATTGTACTGCAAAAGTTCAAAATTTGCCCTTTTTTTACAGTGTTTCCCATACTCAAGGTCGCTGTACAAAAAAATATACATACACAAAATAGACATTCATAAACAATATATGACATAAACATACAAATATACAGGGGAGAAAACTATTCTAAGCAGAGAAAGATTGGAAATATTGTAAGAAAAGATATGTTTTTAGTTTATGGTTAGTAAGGTTTTACTGTAGCCATTTTAAAAGGTTTATTGTAGACAGTTTCTACAGGATTAGTTTAGGCTTTAAGTGTTTATTGATTATTAATATGGATCCCATTAGCTGAAGGTCTATGCGATCAGTTCGTCTTCCTGGGGTCCATTTTAAAATGTTACATTACAATCATCAATGTAGATCAAATACACACATTGCATTCTCACACAATCTTGTTTCTCGTTTTCGTCCAAAACAGAAACAAGATTATTTTTCTCACCCCATTGGCAGATCATTGTCCCTGCTTTAAGCAAAAACTCACTTCATTTAGATATTATCCCCCAGAAAACAAGCAGAAATATCTCATGTCGTTTTACTGATCTAGTAAATGCGTCTTGATTTAAGAATTGTTAGATATTTAGACTGGAAACGAGACAAAATACTGAGTAAGAAGAGCATTTTTTGCAGTGTAAAAGTCGCAGTGGAAACGATGACAGATCTTTTCTTCGTGTGTATTGTGACGTTCATTCAGTGAAATGGAGTTGTTGGCCTTTAAAATCGAAGGATGATCTGAATGCAATGTTAAAAAAAAGCTTTTTAATGAATCGTTCACATTAAGATCAATAAATAGCTAGAATTCAACAAAAAATATAAATGAAATAATGCAAAATGCACTTTGTCTATTCATTCAGCCTGTATGTACACACACCGGCGTATGACGTTGTTTTCATGATTAAATCGACTGATATTGCTTCCTTTTTCACCCACATGCCCAGTTCAAACCAGTTTATCTTAATATGAAGAATGTCTCTGTCATCGTCGTGTTTCTGGCCAGATTTCAGCGCAGGGAATTTCCGCTGCATATCTCGCACTATCTGAGTCAGGGGTCTCGCGTCTCTCACACACACACACACACACACACACGCTCGTGTCATACTAACATCCTACTTCTCTCATCTGCATGCAAACACTTTCCCTACAGCATGTTTTCTCTTCAGGTTTCTTCTTTTTGTGTGTGTTAAGTCACACCTCTGTGTGAGTTTACGGGAAGCCCTGAAGTGTGTGATTCAGCGGGGCCAACCCTAATGGAGAGCATTTTGCATTCTCGGTGTCAAAACCTGATCATGCAGATCGGATTACAGTCCCTTACTTCACTTACACTGTAAAAAAAATTAAAATGTCTCCAATTGAACATTTTCTAGTGACTGATCACATCTAAATTTTTCAGTTGGCCGAATTGAAATTGATGCAAGTCACTAGAAAATGTTCAATTGGGGCCTGAATTTTCTTCTTTAGATTAATTTAGATTAGATTAATTTTCTTAGGGGCGACAAACTGCTTTAGGGGCTTTACTGCACTTTACCGTAATCCATGGCCTCAGGTGATCACGCAGAACTAATGAAAAAGGAAATATACCAGAAAATGTCCAAGTAATATTCCCTCAAATCGTTCCAGTAGATATTTTGAAAAATGATGAAACTCACTGTTGTTCACCCAACAGGTCTAGAAATGAACTATTATGTTGAAAACCTAAGCACAATAATTATGTTTCTATTAGGGCTGTGCGATATTGAAGAAAAATGCAATATCTTGTTAAATAATGTGCTATTTGATATGCAATACGATATTGCAATTAGTGTGTAAAATCTATTTAAAAAAAAAATATTTTTAAACTGAGAATGAAACCATTTGTGTTTCACATTCTTTCTGGGAAAAGAAAGCATCGCTTCTGAAAGTGAAAAGCTGTGCTTTAGCAAACATTTGTGTCACAATTAGGGCCGGGAGTCGATTTAAAAAATGAATCTACTTAATAAGAGGCTTTGTAATTAATGAATCGAATTGAATCGCATTTTAATTGCATATAAATATTTGACCTGAGAACGGTGAGAAGTAATTTTTCACATGTATTTTTAGTATCCCATTGAATAATGACTGAATTCATAAGCTTAATCAACAAAATATAGTTTATTTATCTCAGTCCAGCAGAGCAGTGCAATGTTTGCCATTGAGTTTAGCAAAAGCATATTTGTGATATTTGAGGCTCGATGTGCTGCGGTGATACGCTAATTCCTTGTTGTATAGCTTGCACACAACCATGCTCTTGTCGACGCTTCCATCCTTTCGTTTTTTAAAACAAAATGTCCCATCCACGAGGCCGAGCAAAGCGGTCTCATCAGCTTCTGCGCTCATGTTTACTATGGTGTGTTGTTGTCGTGACTCGTGAACGCTGGTTGGTGTTCCAGTATAATCGGCCCGTCGAAACTCATTGAAAAACGTTACGCGGTGCAAAAATAAGTTTTTTTTTTTTTTTTGCGTAATTAATCTTAATTAACGTGTTAAAGTCCCAGCCCTAGTCACAAACCATTCATGTTTCGGTGTGTGTGTGTGTGTGTGTGTGTGTGTGTGTGTGTGTGTGTGTGTGTGTGTGTGTGTGTGTGTGTGTGTGTGTGTGTGTGTGTGTGTGTGTGTGTGTGTGTGTGTGTGATGGGTAGGTTTAGGGGCAGTGTAAGGGGATAGAAAATACAGTTTGTACAGTATAAAAACCATTACGCCTATGGAGAGTCCCCACAATTCACAAAAACAAACGTGTGTGTGTGTGGCAGACAGCGCGAGATCTTATTGTTTTTCACAAATTATTGCGTTTAATAACTCTTTTTAACATCAAGCAAGTCCCATACCAGTCGTGTGCCCAGTCGATTCTCTGCTCTCTGTGTTGTCGACCTAAAACATTCACTTTTCTCAATGTTGATGTAGCCTAATAAAATCATTCAGATATTGCGTGCCGTTGCGATATGCATATTGCGATATGTACATTTGCGATATTTCGATCATGTCGATGTATTGCAACAGCCCTAGAAGTGTTTGATGCATGAATATCATTATATAAAATATAAAAATTAAGTGTTATTTTTTGAAAGGACAATGCACAAACACTTTAAAAACTAAACATTTCAGAAAAAGACTTTTGTTGGGTTTGAACTGCTTAAATCATCATTATTAAATTGCATTTTAACTGCTTAAATATAAAGTATAAGCTGTCGTTTATTGTAAAGAAAGATGGGTAACACTTTAAGTATAATGTATTCATAATGTGCATAATATATGTTAATTGATAGCTATAACCAAAGATAAAATACAGTTTAATATTCTCATATTCCTTGTTGCATCTGAAATTGGTTGTTTGTTGTGTTTTTTAGCACTATGTTTTTTTTATATGTTTTATACATATTACAATTATTCATAAGGGCCGTACAATGCATTATAAGGCACAAGTATTGCATTAAAATACTTTTGTAATGCATCATACATCAAGACTTTAAGTAGTGTTGCCTTTAAAAATGAAACATTTCTGAAAACAGCTGTTTAGTTTTAATAATTAACTTGCGTTTCACTGCTAAAGTTAGTGAACTACTGTGTTTAAAACATAAACAGAATCATTATGTGTGTGGATATGTGTGTGTGTGTGTATATGTTGTTGTGTGTGTATGTATGTGTGTGTGTGTGTGTGTGTGTGTGTGTGTGTGTGTGTGTGTGTGTGTGTGTGTGTGTGTGTGTGTGAGCTTTTAAAAATACCATAATATCATCTCATAAGATATAAAATACAAAAAATCGAGTGTCATTTATTGTGAAGAACGATGCATGAGCACTTTTAAAAACCAAAGATTGCAGAAAAAGAAAGTGAAAGTGTTAAAACACTAGAAAACGCTTTAGTTTGAGTTTGTCTGTGGTTAGTCGTGGCTGGTGTTGGTAGTTAATGTGATTCTCTGTGGGAACGTGAGGAGAACCGACTTTATAAAAACACCTGATTCAAACACTGTGTGTGTGTGTGTGTGTGTGTGTGTGTGTGTGTGTGTGTGTGTGTGTGTGTGTGTGTGTGTGTGTGTGTGTGTGTGTGTGTGTGTGTGTGTGTGTGTGTGTGTGTGTGTGTTGCTGAAGAGAAAAGATCCTGCAGCCTGTCAGACACTTGATCTGATGAATCACATTTAAAGTGAACAGAGTTTTGACCTTTGATTGTTCTGGGTATTTGTTTGTGTGGCTTTAAAACACGACAAGTAGTTGTGTGTGGGCATGTTTTTGTGACATATGAGGACCCAAATGTGTATAATGCCATGGGTATGACACAGGTATTACAGGAGAGGGTGAAATATGAGGACATTACCCATGGCCCCACTTTACAAAAGGCTTATAAATCACACAGGAGGAGTTTTTATGAGAAAGTAAAAATGCAGAATGTTTCCTGTGATGGGTAGGTTTAGGGGCAGTGTGTGTGTGTGTGTGTGTGTGTGTGTGTGTGTGTGTGTGTGTGTGTGTGTGTGTGTGTGTGTGTGTGTGTGTGTGTGTGTGTGTGTGTGTGTGTGTGTGTGTGTGTGTGTGTGTGTGTGTGTGTGTGTGTGTGTGTGTGTGTGTTCTTCTGAAGACAAATGCACAAGCAGAAGCATGAAGCACAGCTCTCTCTCGTGAGTTATATCCGTTATCTATTAATATAATTATATAAACTGAGATCTGAAACGTTGCTTTCTGGGGAATGAGAGATTGCTGAGATCTCTTCTCATTCACTGTCCTGAGAAGAAGACATGACATTAGTGGTCTGTTGTGTGTGTATATAAATTATTTGTTGAACATAAAAAATATATATAATTGTATATTTTATAAATATGCCGCCGCATACGCCTCAAACTGAGCTGCTCTGTGTATTCTGACAGCTTTCTATCAGAACCAGCATTAACTTCTGGAGCAGTTTGAGCTCCAGTAGCTCGTCTGTTTGATCGGACCCCACGGGCCAGCCTTCGCTCCCCACGTGCATCAATGAGCCTTGGCCGCCCATGACCCTGTGGCCGGTTCTCCACTGGTCCTTCCTTGGAGCACTTTTGATAGATACTGACCACTGCAGACCGGGAACAGCCCACAAGAGCTGCAGTTTTGGAGATGCTCTGACCCAGTCGTCTAGCCGTCACAATCTGGCCAAACTCACTCAAATCCTTCCGCTTGCCCATTTCTCCTGCTTCACACACATCAACTCTGAGGACTAAATGTTCACTTGCTGCCTAATATATCCCACCCACTAACAGGAGCCGTGATCAAGAGATCATCAGTGTGTATATATATATATCATGCACATAATAGGTTTTATGTTCAACAAATAATTCATATACATGTATGTGTATACAGCTCTGAACAAAATTAAGAGACCACTGAAATCAATATTAAGTGGTCTCTTAATTTTTTCCAGAGCTGTATATTGAAAATAAAAAATATTATATTTGTATATCATGCACATGTTGAGCTGTGAGAGAGAAATAACATCTCTGTACTGACACACACACACACACACACACACACACACACACACACACACACACACACACACACACACTTAACCTACCCATCACAGGAAACATTCTGCATTTTTACTTTCTCATAAAAACTCCTCCTGTGTGATTTATAAGCCTTTTGTAAAGTGGGGCCATGGGTAATGTCCTCATATTTCACCCTCTCCTGTAATACCTGTGTCATACCCATGGCATTATACACATCTGTGTCCTCATATGTTACAAAAACATGCCCACACCTACACACACACACACACACACACACACACACACACACACTGAGAGAAGGTGATGCACCTGCGCTCAGATGAGGAAGCCGCTGTTATCAGACCTTATCAGAGCCTGGGTGTGAAATGACTGGCCTTTAATCAAGCTTAGATGATGCAAACGCTGCGGACGGTGTGTGTGTGTGTGTGTGTATGTGTGTGTGTGTGTGTGTGTGTGTGTGTTGGCACATTTGACCCTGGCTCAGGGACAGAGGCGCGGATGACGTTTCTATAGTGTGAGCTGTGGGAGGCGTTGAGTGTGTGATGTGGTGTGTATGTCTGACTCAGTCATAGTGTGAAAATAGCCGAGTCAGAGAATTGTTGAACGTGTTGTTGAGCTTCTTCAAGACACTGCATACTTTCTAAAGGATACTAATCACGGACGTGACCTCACCGAAGGTAAAAACACATGTGGTTTGGCTTTTTATGTCCTAATAATCGCTCTTCATGATCTGTGCGACCATCTTGCGCTGCTTCCCTCTCGTGTTCTGCTCCTTCATGCTTCATCATTCTAGCCCCGTTTTAGGCGAGTAGATGAGTGTTCAATGGCGGTGATTTCGTGTTTTGGCAAGAAAGGAACGTTTTGAAACGCCTCACGAGTTTGACAGCCCTGTCTGATGCCTCGCCTCAGGGAAACCACACACGCTTGAAAGGGAAAAGTAAAGGTTTGGTTTTGCATTCTGAGATAAACTAAACTCGCTCTGATAACAATATCTACATCAGGCTTATTTTCAGGCTCAATGTGCAGGATTATAATATTGATCGTCTTGTTAAATTATGAAAATACGAATGCAGCACTTCACGGATTCAGACTACATTTATACAGCTCATGAATGAAATAATCCCATGTTTAATGTGTATATTCAAATGTTGTGAGTGACAAGCTGTGTAGGTATTTATCTTTACTGAACATAAAATATTAATGCAGGCTTCAGACTAAATTAATCAAATGAGATGAGAGAAGAAAACACTTTTTTTTATATGCAATTTTTATTTAGAAATAATTAGAACAACATCAAAAAAAACTTTAAAAAGCAAACGGCGGAATAACTTTCATGGGCAGAGAGAAATAAAAAATAGAGAGATGTAAAAGTCAAACTAAAATTTTAAATATTATTTATTGTTATGTGCAGGTCTAATGCTGATAACAAAATGCATATTTTCCTTGATGTCTGCCATTATACACACACACACACACACACACACACACACACACACACACACACACACACACACACTCTCTCTCTCTCACACACACATACACTCACACGCACACTCTCTCTCACACACACTCTCTCTCTCTCTCTCTCTCTCTCTCACACACACACACACACACACACACACACTCTCACACACACACACTGAAGTGAGAGTGTGTTTGACTCCAGACAGATGAAGTGAGTCGTCCCGACGGGTGTGTGTCCGAATGCGAGTGTAAAGCGGGACAGCTCACACCAACCGCTCATGATCACACACTCATGTCAAAAGATAGAGCTCATAAATGCAGTGAAATATGATCATATTCAGAAAGCGATCGGAGCTTCTTCTCCTTCCAGACTAAAGCCCTGATCACACTGGACATTCATCAGGTGCATCATGGGATACTCTGAGACCAACATAGATCTACCAATCTAATGTATATATATATATGTATGTATATTTATAGTAAGACTTTAGTTTAGGGTCCAATTCTCACTATGAACTAGAGGCTTATGATCATGCATATTACTATGATATTGGCTGTTTATTAGCACTTATAAAGCTCATATTAATGCTTTATTCTGCAGGACCTTATTCTACATCCCTTAATCCATCCCGTAATACAACTACCATACTAAATATTAATAAGCAGTAATTGGGAGTTTATTAAGGCAAAAGTCTTTAATAGTTAATAGTGAGAATTGGACCCAAATCCAAAAGTGTTAGAGTGTGTATATATATACCGGTATATTTATATATATATATATATATATGATTATTAGTGCTGTCAAATCGATTAATCGCATCCAACATGAAAGTTCATGTTTACATATGTAAACTGTGTGTAATTATTATGTTTATATAAATGTATATATTTCAGAAATATTTGCATGTATATACTGTATATATTTATACAATTTATATTATATATAAATATACATGTTATATATAATTATAAAAAAATTTTTCTTAAATATACACAGACTTTCTTACTCTCACACACACACACACACACACACACACACACACACACACACACACACACACACACACACACACACACACACACACACACACACACACACACACAAAGAGAGAGAGAGACACACACTTTCCCTCATACATTCTTTCTCTCACACACACACTCACACACAGATTTATATAAATCACGATTAATCGATTTGACAGCAGTAATATATATAAATTGATCAGAGTTTGTTTACAAATTAAAAATGCTGAATAATAAAACATTTCTACGATGACAACTGGATGCCACACACATGCACCAAAGTAGCAATGTTGTGACATATGAGGACACAGATGTGTATAATGCCATGGGTATGACACAGGTATTACAGGAGAGGGTGAAATATGAGGACATTACCCATGGCCCCACTTTACAAAAGGCTTATAAATCACACAGGAGGAGTTTTTATGAGAAAGTAAAAATGCAGAATGTGTGTGTGTGTGTGTGTGTGTGTGTGTGTGTGTGTGTGTGTGTGTGTGTGTGTGTGTGTGTGTGTGTGTGTGTGTGTGTGTGTGTGTGTGTGTGTGTGTGTGTGTGTGTGTGTGTGTGTGTGTGTGTGTGTGTGTGTGTCTACTAAACTCAAATCACATTTATGTATACAGTGATTTAACAATACGTTTCAAAGCATCTCCACAGAAAATGCGTGCGTCTACATTACAGTTTTGAGTGATCTGTTACACAGAAATGTGTATACATATATATAAATCACACAGTTATCTAACAGTGTATTAATAAGCACTGTATTAATTTAAGGCAGAAACAATGAACACATTCGTTCAAGTGAAGAAAACACGTTAATGATGGGAAAAGAAATGTAGCATTGGTGCATGCGAAACTAATCGAGATCAGCATGTTTTAAAGATCATGACAAACCAATTGTGTCATTGTGTCCAAACCTTTAAGATCAAGAGATAACACACACACACACACACACACACTCACACACACACACACACACACACACTAATATGTGTGTCCATATGAAATGAAATGAAAGCTGTGACACTCATCTCTGCTGCTGTTTTGATCGCCCCTATTTTGCACAGTCATAATGGAAAGACCCTGGTCAATATATGTGCCCGTGTGTGTGTGTGTGTGTGTGTGTGTGTGTGTGCATGCTTCCGCAGTGAACCGGTGGGAACAGCACGTGTTTGACACATACTTCGAGCAGAGGTGTATTACTCATAAGAGCAGTGGGTCTTCACACACACACACACACACACACACACACACACACACACACACACACACACACACACACACACACACACACACACTGCATGCGTCAGCACTGCATTGTTTGTTCCATTACAGTCGAATTGAAACTGTAGCTTCCTGCCCAAATGATCACACACACTAATACACACACACAGTCTGAATGATGAAAGATCCACCGCAGCACAATCGGCTTTAATGCCAATGTTATCTTCACACTCCAGCTAAAAATTCAGCTTTTAATACTTTACATGAGTGCCAGCAAATATTTGATTTGCAATAATCATATGCATTTGACATGGAAAAGGTGGGAAAAATAGTCATGAATAATATTTGTAGTGCAACAATACCAGAAATCAGCAATAATTACATGAATATGTTTAATAATCAACGCATTTTTAAAGGGGCGGTGAAATGCTGTTTCTGCATACTGAGCTTTCCACTGTTAAAGACTTGGATTCCCATCCTAAACATAGACAAAGTTTCAAAAACTAATGTTGGATGTTTGATGGAGTATTTCTGTGTCAAAAATACTCCTTCCGGTGTCTCACAAGTTTCGGAGAGTTTTTTTCGAGTATGGGTCGGCTTGACGTTAATAGAGCGGAAGGTCCTTGTATGGGCCGTACGGGCTCTTCTCCCGGTAGGGTGCGCGCTCGCGTGACTAGAGCGAGAGAGGAAATGCACGCCCATGAACACTCTCAGCTGCAGATCCAGTCGTCCGTGAACACTTCTGTCGTTATAGTCCGCGCCGCGCTCCACTTTATTCCTATGGGTGACGTCGAGCGACTTCAGCGCTTCAGCACAGCATTCTGGGAAGGCAGCGCTGCATCTGAACCGATTTGAACGCAGAAATGACGGGAAGCTTCACAACATCGCTTCAGTCGCGTCGCAGAAGTGGATCTCCACGGTCACTGCTGTCAGGACTTCACCAAATCATACCAAAGAAGTGTGTTTCTGACGGAGCGGTCCCAGCGATAAAGGTTCGGTCCTGCTTTGGAAGCAGCCGGTGAGTTAAACTGCTTCAGATGTCTGTGCTGTCGGCTATCGTCGCGTGAGTAAACATCAGTAAACGACACGATCGCGTGCTTCGTCATTCAAATGCGCTAACGGACTTCATTGCTGTTCTCTGTATAACGTTACACTAGTCGGACGTGCAAAACCGTTCTGCTTGCTACTGCTAAGGTTTAGTCGCATACAATAGTCCATAAACCGAATCATGTCCTCATAAACTGCGAGTAAACACACACAAATGTTGACAGGCCACTAAATACAGTCCATACCACAGAGACGGACGTCCTGCTGCTGCTGTTTCTCCTGTTCAGTTTATTTCAGCCTCCGGATCTGATTCTGGATCATATCTGTATTAGCTGAGATCGATAGCCATGGGTTTCTCCACGCTTGAGGACGTCACCGCTCGTCATTATTTAGCTCCGCCCACACGATACGCCTCGTCATTCTTTAGCTCCGCCCACATGATACGCCTCGTCATTCTTTAGCTCCGCCCACTCGATACGCCTCCAGGCGCTCGTTTTTTCCGGAAAGACTCGGTACAGCCCGTATTTCTTTTATAAATATAATAAAGCTAAAGACTTTTCGGAGATATGAAGGATGCAATACTACTCTATAGGTACTCAAGATTGACATGAGATTGACTGAAACTGAGTGTTTCACCCCCCCCCCCCCCTTTAGGGGTCCCTTATATCAGGTGGCCTTAACTACTGTGTTCATATTATATTGCAAAACACTTTTGCTGATATTGAGGCGGATACAGGTAAAGTTAGGGACAGGTGTGTTTGTGTGTGTGTGTGTGTGTGTGAGAGAGTGAGTGAGTGAGTTTAAGGGTAGAGTTAGGGACAGGTGTGTGTGTGTGTGTGAGTTTAAGGGTAGAGTTAGGGACAGGTGTGTGTGTGTGTGTGTGTGTGTGTGTGTGTGTGTGTGTGTGTGTGTGAGTGAGTTTAAGGGTAGAGTTAGGGACAGGTGTGTGTGTGTGTGTTTGAGTTTTAGGGTAGAGTTAGGGACAGGTGTGTGTGTGTGTGTGTGTGTGTGTGTGTGTGTGTGTGTGTGTGAGTTTAAGGGTAGAGTTAGGGACAGGTGTGTGTATGTGTGTGTGTGAGTTTAAGGGTAGAGTTAGGGACAGGTGTGTGTGTGTGTGTGTGTGTGTGTGTGTGTGTGTGTGTGTGTGTGTGTGTGTGTGTGTGTGTGTGTGTGTGTGTGTGTGTGTGTGTGTGTGTGTGTGAGTTTAAAGGGATACTTCACCGCTTTTTCATATTAAACTATGTTATTCCCTTAACTAAAACGAGTTGACACACACCTCTCTCGTCTCAGTGTGTGCTTTTAATCTCTCTGACACGCGGTGACGATCTGATAGCATTTAGCTTAGCCCACTAAGCCCAGTTCATTCACTATGGAACCAAACAGAGATCAAGTTAGAAGTACCAAACACCTCCACGTTTCCCCCTATTTAAATACAGTTACACTAATAGTCGAACGATCAAGTATGGTGACAAAATAAATCATGGCGCGTTTCTAATCGGATTAAAAAGGAGAACTATAATGTGTGGCGGAATAGCACTTCTGAGAGTACTTCAGCTCGGCGCAGTAAAAAGTCCCGGCCGAAACATCTTCCCTCACACCTCCCTATTGACAGAAATGAGAGAGTGAGGGGGAGATGTGAGGGAAGATGTTTCGGCCGGGACTTTTTACTGCGCCGAGCTGAAGTACTCTCAGAAGTGCTATTCCGCCATACATTATAGTTCTCCTTTTTAATCCAATTAGAAACGCGCCATTATTTATTTTGTCACCATACTTGATCGTTCGACTATTCGTGTAACTGTATTTAAATAGGGGAAACGTGGAGGTGTTTGGTGGCTTCTAACTTGATCTCTGTTTGGTACCATAGTGAATGAACTGGGCTTAGTGGGCTAAGCTAAATGCTATCAGATCGTCACCGCATGTCAGAGAGATTAAGAGCACACACTGAGACGAGAGAGGTGTGTGTCAACTCGTTTAAGTTAAGGGAATAACAGTTTAATATGAAAAAGCGGTGAAGTATCCCTTTAAGGTTAGGTGTAAGGGAAGTGTCAAAAGTGTAATTATAAATGTAAATACAGAAGTTAATTACATGCAGGTATTTAAGTACAATGTAAAACATGTATGTACACAATAAGTATCAAATGATTAGTTACAATTTTAGTACAAAATTATTGTTTAAAAATAAGTAACCTGGTTGCCTTAAAATTTTGAGTTCATTGAAATTAAAAATTTGAGTTAATACAATGAACATTTTTTGAGATTCGACCTTTATTAAAATATTATTAAAAGATTGTGTAAGCATATTGGGTAATTGTGTGTTTTATTTGTGATGATGCAGCCAAATTGTGCTATTTTCATGATTTATCACATTTTTTATGTGGTTCAGATACAATAATATTTTGAGTTTCTATTTATTAAACCAATTTCCTTCATTGTATCAACTCAAATTTTTACTTTCAATAAACTCAAAATTTTAAGTCAACCAGGTTACTTACTTTTTTAAGTTAAACCAACAATATTTTTTACAGTGTAGTATTTAAGGCCACCTAATATAAAGTGCACTGTAAAAAAAATTTGTTTTGTTTTGTTGGTTTAACTTAAAAAAGTAAGTTACCTGGTTGCCTTAAAATTTTGAGTTTATTGAAAGTAAAAATGTGAGTCAATCACAAATAAAACACACAATATGCTTACAAATCGTTTAATAACATTTGAATAAAGTTTGTCGAATCTCAAAAAATGTTCATTGTATTAACTCAAAATTTTAAGGCAACCAGTTAACTTTTTTCTAATTATTTTTTTACAGTGTGTCCCTTAATTGTTGCATTTACTGCTGAAAATATATCAATGCTAATAAAAAGATCATTCAGTGTAGTTAAATAACGAGTGACAGCAAAAACGAGTTGATGAGTAAAGTGTAATATTTACTAGTTAAAGGGCATCAAAGCATGACAGATAACGCTCTCGGTTCCGCCTCGCCCACTGATGTGCTCAGTCATACGGCTCTTGATCAACACATGAACACATTAAATAGGTTACGCATCTGAACTTCTGAGTCAAAGGCCGCGATCTCGTGTGTAAATGAAAACCGAACAGCTTTCAGGGCTTCGTTTCTCATGCACGCTTCACCCCGACTCCCATTTGGGAAAATTATAATGAGTCTATTTATACGTGTCTAAACGCCAGCTGATGTGAATCACAGCCTGTTCTCCGTTTAATCTACTTCATGTTGCACATTTGTGACTTTTTACGAGATTTAAGCGATTAGCCCGAATAAAAATTCAAACATCTGGGGACGTGTGTGTGTGTGTGTTTGTGCGTGTGTGTTTGTGTATGTGTGTGCGTTTGTGTGCGTGTGTTTGTGTGTGTGTGTGGGCATGTTTTTGTGACATATGAGGACCCAAATGTGTATAATGCCATGGGTATGACACAGGTATTACAGGAGAGGGTGAAATATGAGGACATTACCCATGGCCCCACTTTACAAAAGGCTTATAAATCACACAGGAGGAGTTTTTATGATGGGTAGGTTTAGAGTCTCTCTCTCTCTCTCTCTCTCTCTCTCTCTCTCTCTCTCTCTCTCTCTCTCTCTCTCTCTCTCTCTCTCTCTCTCTCTCTCTGTGTGTGTGTGTGTCTGTGAGGATTCCTTCTTTTATCTTATGCTTCACTTTAGTCTTTACATTGGCATTGCTGACATTTTCTCTGGTTTCTGAGAACTTCACACTTGTCGTGTTTTTTCATCTGTTCCGTTTAATGCATTTTTTTTCACAAGATCTTAATCTTAACTCTTGACAACTAGGGTTAAAACTGTTAGTCTGCGAATATTATATTCCTGAGACTCTTAACATGCTGTGGTGGGATCTCATAGCATGAAGGTTAAGTATTAATATTTTATCATTATTTCCAAATGAATGAATGAATAATTAAATAAATACTGTGGCAACAATTTAAATGCATTAATGCAATGCAAGTTGATATTGTAATATATGAATATTATTTAGTTAACAATGAAAAATAAACCTCTACAGCATTTATTCATCTAAGTTGTGCATTTCTATAATTACTGATAGATTATTAAAATCAAAAATTGTATCTGATAGCATTACAGGGTTCCCATTCGTCCTGGGAAATTGATGACAGATTAGAGAACATTTAAACTGTCCTGGAAAGTGTGATGTCCAGGAATGAGTTTTGACACGAGAGAGAGGTTGATATTCCCTTTATATCGACTCTGGTAAAGAGAACAGATTGTCATAATGTCTGATTAAGAGCTCATATTAATAACTGATGTTATTGTTAAGTCATGGCAACAAATTATGGAAGCTTTTTTCTCTCAATTGTAAGTTTATATGTTGCAATTCTTCTTTTCTTTGAATTGTGAGATCTAAACTTGGTATTGTGAGTTATAAAGTCCAATTCTGAGGAAAAAAGACGAGTTTATATCTCACAATTCTGACTTTATAACTCGCAATTGCGAGAAAAAAGTCAGAATAGCGCGATAAAACTTCACAATTACCTTTTTAATTTTTTATTCTGTGGTGTAAAGAAGTCATAATGTCTGATTAAGCGCTCATATTAAAAACTGATTTTATAGTTAAGTCATGGCAATAAACTATTGAAGCTTTTTTTCTCACAATTGCCAGTTTATATATTTATATATATGTTACAATTTTTTCTTATTTTCTCTGAATTGTGAGATATAAAGACAAAAAAAAAAAAAAGATCTCACAATTAAGAAAAAAGTCAGATTTTTATTTTCATTCTATGGTGTAAAGAAGTCATTATGTCTGATTAAGAGTTCATATTAAAAACTGATTTTATACTCGAGTCATGGCAATAAACCGTATGCCTTTTAAAGACTTAGAGAGCGATATATTACTGTAGGCCGTGATCCTATCAATCAATCTTTATTTATAGAGCACATTTAAACACAACCAAGGTTAACCAAAATATATAGATCAATATATATAGATGTTTCATTTGGCCGATCGCGAAGGCACTAATGAGGAATCTATATATATATACATATATATATATATCTATGATCGCTCCAGTTTGACCTCACCAGACAGAAGTAATGACGGATGGGAACACTAGATGAGATTCGTCGGGATATGAGGTAAAAAAATAACAAATACTGTTGTGTTTCTCACAGAAACCGATCGGTTCGTGTCTTAAGACATCAGTGTGTTGTCAAGAGCAGCAGGGTGTGTGTGTTGTCTAAGCATGTTTTTTTTTACTCTCATAGACTTGTTACCCATTCACATCATTATATGACTGACACACTGCAACGGTTGAGTTAAAAATCTTCATTTGTGTTCTACTGAAGAAACAAACACACCTACATGTTGGATGCCCTGGGGGTCAGCAGATAAACATCACATTTTAATTTTTGGGTGAACTAACCCTTTAATATGTTGTGTGCTCAGGTGACGTGGAGCGCTGTCTGGGCTCTGAAGGCGAGGATGAGGCCGGCGTTTGGGCGATGGAGGTTTTGGACAGCCGAGATGCTCAGGATAAAGTCAGCCTGACGGCCAGCGAAGGAACGGATCCTGGAAGTCCCGTC
>NC_090183.1:1555000-1560000 GCF_024679245.1 Pseudorasbora parva
GTTAGTCAAAGAAAAGCTTTTATAAAAAAAAAACAGACCCAGAAAACGAGGCTCTCAAATCAATGACGTATTAGAAGAGGAAACTCCGCCTCTACGATAAATGTGTACGCCTGCTATTGAACCCCGCCCACCTGCTTCTGTAGCCCCGCCCACCGACTCATGCGCTAAACGAGCAATAATCATGCCGAAGAAACCAAGATAATCGTTTGTAAAGCAGACACAGGTGGAGCTGGATTTGCAGACATATTGAGATTAAAACACAACGCTGTGCTTTTCTATCGGATCCGACAGGAATGGTGCAGCGCACTAATGTGAGTAAAACATGTTTTTATTATGCGATAGTATTGCATTGTTACAGATCGTATTGATTATGTGTACGTGTCTAACAGAACAGACCTCAGCACGCTGCCACAGGCTGGAGAATCCTTTATTTGTTGGTTCATTGCGATTCGGGATCAGACTCGGACATGTGTGGGCCGGTGCGGTGTGTTTTCCAGACGGGCTACCAAAACGTAATCCCGTCGGCAGGCGGGGAATCTTAAATAGTGACATTACATTCATTTCCTGATCTGCTGTTCACTCTCTTGACTTGATATTTGAAGTGTGTGTGTGTGTGTGTGTGTGTGTGTGTGTGTGTGTGTGTGTGTGTGTGTGTGTGTGTGTGTGTGTGTGTGTGTGTGTGTGTGTGTGTGTGTGTGTGTGTGTGTGTGTGTGTGTGTGTGTGTGTGTGTGTGTGTGTGTGTGTGTGTGTGTGTGTGTGTGTGTGTGTGTGCAGTTTGTACTTATATCCACCGATCGGACGGGCCAAGTAATAAAAAAGTAATATTCCAATCAACCGCGGGTGGATGAGAAATAAATCGTTGTGTTTGTTTGATGAAGACGTTTAGCGAGCCCTGTGAGAGAATCATTACGGTGCCGCTTTCCAAACAATCCCTCATGTGAATTATTATTATTATTATTATTATTATTATTATTATTATTATTATTATTAATTACTGTTCTTTTGCACTTTTGCATTCCCATGATCAGGATTCTGTTATGAAGAGAGCCTCACTGAAGCGTGCGTGTGTGTGTGTGTGTGTGTGTGTGTGTGTGTGTGTGTGTGTGTGTGTGTGTGTGTGTGTGTGTGTGTGTGTGTGTGTGTGTGTGTGTGTGTGTGTGTGTGTGTGTGTGTGTGTGTGTGTGTGTGTGTGTGTGTGTGTCATGACCGCATCATATTCATGATTTTGTAGGTTCTGATTTTATATACATGTCTTTTTTAATGGATGTTTTTCGATGTTTTTTTAAATTTGGATGTTCTTGTAAAGCGCTTTGGAACTTTTAAAGGCCCTATAAAAAATAAAGTTTATTATTATTATTATTATTATTATTATATATATCTGTGTGTGTCTCTCAGGTCAGACGGACGGTCATGTGATCGAGGACTCAGAGCTGAGGAAAGCGTCTCATCTCAGCCCAGTTCACACACACCAACAAAATGGATCCGTTAAATCGTTTCATGGCGAGATGTCACCGATCTGCTGGTCACCGGGAGAGCACGGCTCACCTGAGGGCAAAGGTCAAATAGCCCTCACCTGCACTCAATGCCATTTTCTTTTAATAACCGTTTTAGTTTACCTTTGTCCTCCTGTGGTTGGCCAGCCGTCAGACCTCCGCTCATCTTCACACACAGATGAAGATATTAGTGTTGAAATCCGATGGCTCAGAAAGGCCTTCATTGACACCAATGTCATTTCCTCTCTCAAGACCCATAAAGGCACTAAAGACGTCGTTACAAAGCCCATCTCACTACAGCGGCTCTACAATCATTGATGAAGAGGCCAGAATAGAGTTAGTGCGCAAAAAACACTAAATGACGACTTATATAGTGATGGCCGATTTCAGAACAAAGCTTCGAACCGTTATGAGTCAGTGAATCGATTAATGATTCGGATCGCGAGTCAAACTGCTGAAATCACGTGACTCTGGCGATCTGAATCATGAATCAATTGAACACTAATATCTTCATCTGTGTGTGAAGATGAGCGGAGGTCTGACGGCTGGCCAACCACAGGAGGAATTAATCACACAATTTACATTTTTGGGTACTAACCCTTTAAACTACTTTTAAATGACAGCTTATTACAAAGCTGAAGAACTTCAATGGGAATGTTATTCCAGGTATTGGTATTCTTATTTCTCATGCATATGTTACCACTATTTTAATGAAATTTAAAGCACTTTGAATTACCATTGGGGATGAAATGTGCTATACAAAATAAACTTGCCTTGCAACAAAATTATAATATAAACCATGGGCGTCTGAAGCAAATAAAAAGATGAGTGGGTCCTCTCTCTCAGATTTTTTTTTTTACTGGAGTAACATTAGATGCCATTTACATTAAATACAAATATACCGCCGTTGACTAAACGATTGATTGGGCCGATTGAGTAAATGACTGAGTTATTAACCGTGGCTATAGTGTAGCGGTTAGAGACGCACGGCATCACGTTTAGACGCAAATCGATCTGAGGTTTGAATCCGCCTTTTGCCGAACTCGCACTACTCTTTTCCCATCACATATCAGGGGTGCGTTTCTCAGTCACAGTAATCCAGTAGCGGTGGCTTTTGGAGTGGCCTCAGAGGGCAGCGAAGCATTCTGGGAGTTGTAGTCTTTCATCCCCATGAGACATAGTCTTCTCTCAGTCTAGAAGGCACCAAGTTGAAAAATAATTTCACATTTCTACTACATTAATGACCCAGTTTAAATACAGATTCATCTTCCCAGCGCTGAAGTACCCCTTTAATCATAAAAT
Organism: Pseudorasbora parva; assembly: GCF_024679245.1. NCBI lineage: Eukaryota > Metazoa > Chordata > Actinopteri > Cypriniformes > Gobionidae > Pseudorasbora > Pseudorasbora parva. The sequence continues at coordinate 1,557,797 of NC_090183.1, forward strand.
GGCCCTGATATGTAACTAGACATTAAGAAATCATGTTAATTTCAAACACTTCTATTACTGCCAACAGTAGTCCGGCCAGGATATTGTCATTTAAAAGTTGTTGTTGCAGCCCTCAACTGATGTTGATGTTTTGGCCTGAAGCTCCGCCTTCCACCTATCGACCAATCACGAAGTCAGAAGTGTTTCGGCATCCAGATCTGCTCGAGTTACCACAGCTTCAGATCTACAAACGTTCCTGCTGATCCTGCAGCCAATCTGGCAACCTCGAGTCAGGGGGGAGGGGGAGGGGGGAGACACCTGCAGTACCAGTTTTGGCCACAATCTTACATACACTTCCTTTAAATCTCTTGACAAACTAAAAGACATAAATTAAATTTGTATGTATTTGAAATAAAAGATATAGATTGAACTAAATGTCAGCTTGCTTATTTTGCGCAAGGATTTATTGAGTCCACATGTCATGCAGACATGCTTCTAACCACAGCTCGATATCTGTCGGTGCAACAACACAAGTTTGTGAATGTTCGTTGGAATGATGGTTTCGGGGAACACCGACTGGTGGAACTATATTGTTAACGACGGAACGTGCGACCATAATTGGCTAACGATGGTTTTGGGAAACGCACCCCTGATCGGAAAGCCATTTATTTTCAATAAAAATGGAGCAAATATTAGAAAAGTGGAAATAAAGCGTCTAACATGTGTTTAATAATAAGTGTTTATCGGTTAGGGGTAAACAGACATGAGCTGAATTAGAGACGATAAAAGTGAGTGGGTCCAATTTCATTAAAAAGTCGTAAAAAGTGGGCGGGTCTTGTCCAACACACACACACAATGGTTCCAATGGCCATGATATAAACCATACACCAACACAATCTCTCATCTGTTTCTGGCATGCAGACGTTGTAGCCTTAAACTTGGAGGGCCCGGTTCAGACGTGCCCGTTCTGCCAGCGGATGGAGCGCTGCTCCGCCTCCCTGAGGGAACACCTGAAGTTCTGCCCGCACCGGGACAGCCAATGCCCTCTCTGTGGGTTCAGCTCGCCGTACCGCGCTCAGATGGAGCGCCACCTCACGCTCCACAGCCACACTCACGACAAGGTACATCACACACACACACACACACACACTCACAAACACACACACACACACGCACACTCACTCACTCACTCACTCACACAGGTACACACACACGCACACACACACACACACACACACACGTTTGTTTTTGTGACATATGGGGACATTCCATAGGCGTAATAGTTTTTATACTGTACAACCAATATTTTCTATCCCCTTACACAGTCCCTAAACCTACCCATCTCACACACACACACACACTGCCCCTAAACACCCACCACAGGAAACCTTCTGCATTTTTACTTTCTCAAAAAACTCATCCTGTATGATTTATAAGATGTTTTCCTCATGGGGACTAAAAAATGTCCCCACAAGGACAAGGATTTTGGATATTGCCATCTTTGTGGGGACATTTTGTTTACCAGCCACACATACAAACACACACACATGCACAAACACAACACACACACACTCACTAACTCACTCACACACACACGCACGCACAACCAATGACACGCATGCAGACATGTGCTAACTGCTCCTGATTTCATGTATGTCCCAGAATTCCTTGTCTGAGCCCAGTATGGAGAGCAGGAAGTTCAAGTGTAATCAGTGTGGAAAGGCCTTTAAATACAAGCATCACCTCAAAGAGCATCTGCGCATTCACAGCGGTAAGAGACGCAACCAGTGCAGAAACAACCCCCAGTTACAGTGTGCTTAAGGAAAATGAATACAACAAATATTATGTATATTATATTTATATGCAAAATTCTTATTGCTTTAATGCACGAGGGGGAAAATCCATGTTCTTATTTTAATTAGTAAAAAATAACACAAATGTTTATTTATTGTTTTTAGTATTTTATTTAGTTTATGCAAATAAGTAGTTTTTGTGTGTGTAAATAAACACAAATAAAAAATATTTAAAATATAAAAACATTATGATATATATATATATATATATTTATTTATTTCAAAATATTAAGGTAATACTATACCTTACTATACCTATACTATACCTATGCATTGTAATATTTATTTAAAAAAATGCTTATTAAAATGCTTATTATAAAAAAATATTTATTTTGGAGCAAAATGTATGGCAGCCCATTTTCACCGTAATAA
>NC_090183.1:1565000-1605000 GCF_024679245.1 Pseudorasbora parva
CTAAGACGTCATGGTTTGAAATCGTGCATGGCATGGAAGGTTCCCCTGCTTAAACTAGCACATATCCAGGCCCGTCTTAAGTTTGCCAATGACCATTTGGATGATCCAGAGGAGTCATGGGAGAAAGTCATGTGGTCAGATGAGACCAAAACAGAATTTTTTCGTCCTAATTCCACTAATTGTGTTTAGAGGAAGAATTTTAATGAGTACCATCCCTACTGTGAAGCATGGGGGTGGGGGTGGCAGCATCATGCTGTGGGGGTGTTTTTCTGCACATGGGACAGGGCGACTGCACTGTATTAAGGAGAGAATGACCGGGGCCATCTATTGCGAGATTTTAGGGAACAACCTTCTTCCCTCAGTTAGAGCATTGAAGATGGGTCGAGGCTGGGTCTTCCAACATGACAATGACCCGAAGCACAGCCAGGATAACCAAGGAGTGGCTCTGTCAGAAGCATATCAAGGTTCTGGCGTAGCCTAGCCAGTCTCCAGACCTAAACCCAATAGAGAATCTTTGGAGGACCTCAAACTCTGTGTTTCTCAGCGACAGGCCAGAAACCTGACGGATCTAGAGAAGATCTGTGTGGAGGAGTCGGCCAAAATCCCTCCTGCTGTGAAAAACTACAGGAAACGTTTGACCTCTGTAAACGCGAACAAAGGCTACTGTACCAAATATTAACATTGATTTTCTCAGGTGTTCAAATACTTGTTTGCAGCCGTATCATACAAAGAAATAGTTAAAAAAAATCATACATTGTGATATCTGGATTTTTCTTTAGATTATGTTTCTCTCAGTGGTCATGCACCTACGACGACAACTCCAGACCCCTCCATGATTTCTAAGTGGGAGAACTTGCAAAATATCAGAGTGTTCAAATACTTATTTTCCTCACTGTATGCATAATAAAATATCAAAATAAAGATATGACATTCATCATAACATTTATTCTAAATATGTGTAATAAAATGTTTACAAATATGTAATATTCATCTCAACAAAAATGTATTCTATATATAATAGAATACAAATAAAAAATATTATATTCACCATAACAAAATATATGAATGAATGAATGAATGAATGAATGAATGAATGAATGGTTTATTCGGTTCCTAAACATCAAATAAAATGTATGTATAGCAAATTCATTACAAACAAAGAGTGAACCCGAAGAGGTGTTGGCTGAAGCCATGGCTTATTACGCCTACCCTATTTACAAAACGACATCTAACTATCAAAATTTAAACATAAACAATATACATGTATGAACATATGCATACATAGTCATATACACATACATGCATACACACACTTATTATATTGTAAGAATACAAAATGTATTCTAAATATTAATTATAAAATATAAAAATAAAAATATGACAGTCATCATAAGAAGATTTTCTTCTAAGTGTGCATAATATACATTATTATATATAATATAATAATACAATGTAAATAAAATATACAAATAAGATATTCAATACAATACAAAAATTCTAAACATGTTTAAAGTAAATAAATAAATATGACATTAAAATAAAAATTTATTCTAAATGTGTTTAATGAAATCTAAAAAATATGGCATTAATAATAAATAAATTATTCTAAATATGTATGATAAAATCTATAAATTAATATATACAATAAACATATTTCTGTATAATAAAATATCAAAATAAAAATATGACATTTATCAGAACAAAAATGTATTTTAAACATGTATAATAACATAATCAATCAAAAAGATCACCCCTGTAATGGCTTGACAAGCTTGGTTTCCTATCCTCAGTAGATTTACTTCCTGTTGAAACAGGAAGTTGGAGGTGGAACATATTGACATTATTATTATTATTAGTTTAAAAATAAAACCCAATAGTCCTTGATTTGCATCAAAGTGAGCAATCCTACGCCCTCGAGTGTGAGAAGTGTGTTCGGTTTATTGACTTTTAAATGTGCTTTGATTTATTTGTATAGCTCTGTTTATAACCATAAATAAAGATGAATACCAAATTATATATTATGTTAATTAATATAATATCAGATTCATATTTGAAAATACTCAGGAATCAAATTAAATGATATAAGAATGAGAACTGAGACTGATTTAACAAGCTTAGTCATAAAGAGAATATGACACATTTATACACATACATACACACACACACACACACACACGTTTGTTTTTGTGAAATGTGGGGACATTCCATAGCGTAATGGTTTTTATACTGTACAAACTGTATTTTCTATCCCCTTACACTGCCCCTAAACCTACCCATCACACACACACACACACACACACACACACACACACACACACACACACACACACACACAGGACCCCTAAACCTACCTAAACCCTTTCTAAAAAATGATGTTCACAGATCTCCTGTGTGATTTATAAGCCTTTTGTAAAGTGGGGCCATGGGTAATGTCCTCATATTTCACCCTCTCCTGTAATACCTGTGTCATACCCATGGCATTATACACATTTGTGTCCTCATATGTCAAAAAAACATGCCCACACACACACACAGACAAACACACACACACACACACACACACACACACACACACACACACACACACGTTGCATTGCATCAGCTCTCGTCTGATCTGTCAGTTTTGATGGATTGGTTTCCTCTGTTTGAGCTGTAAACAAACACGCGACGCCGAGGGAAGTTCCCCACACATGAAGTCAAAGGGCAAAAAGAACCCGTGTGCGTTTCCACACGCCTGCACACTGAGCTCATCATGACACGGCAGAGGAAATAAACTCACACTTCACATTAAACACACTTACAGGCAAAGAAATGCCATCTTCTAATATATGTGCATCTGCTAAAATGATTACATCTAAAACGCATCTATCATGATTAAAATATAAAATGTTATTGTGCATAATATTGGCCACTTATTGATCACATAGTGAGATGTTAAATCATATTTCAATACTAACTTGTGTTCGTTGTGTGTTTTTTTTTTTTTTGTGATCTGTATTTTTATTGTCAGTTGACCTTAAGTGTTATGAAAGGCGCCATTAAATAAAATGCATTATTATTATTATAATTATTATTATTATTATGTGATGTTATGCTGCATTTTAACTCTTTAAAACTCCTTACATGTTTTTTTTAATATAATAATGATTTATTTATGAGCTCATATTAATTGATAAACTACATGGAATATAAAATATACCTTATATTTACCAATATATTACTGGAAATATATTATAACATATTATTTTACAATATATTACATTTTGGAAATACTATAATATATTGATGGTTTTATACAATATAGTTTATATTCATGTAATATATTGTAGTATACTGCAAAATATACAAATGATTGCCACTTTTAACATATTGCGATATATTGGAAAATATAAATATTAAATGTGAATATATTGTATTACATGATATTTTCCAATATACTGCAATATATTTTTGTTTCGTAAGGGATAAAAGTAACAATATTGACCACATAGTGAGACATTAAATCATATTTCAATAACTGAATATGCAATGTGATGTTATGCTGCATTTTAACTTCTTTTATTTATTTTTATTAAATGATTATTTATTATGAGCTCATATTAATTGATAAACTACATGGAATATTACATATAGAAGTACCTCTGAATAAAAGTGTCCTGAAATATATGCCATATTTCCTAATGCACTCTCATATTTGAAGCTAGGATACTGACGTCAGATTAAAATAGAAATGCATGCGGGCTTAATAATAATAATAATAAGGTATATTTGTGTTTGTGTGCAGGCGGAAGCGATGAATCGAGGCGGTCTGGAGTATCTGTCTCTGATGGATGAAGGGATGGATGGAGAGATCGGGCCTGGGAGAAAGAGGCTGAGGAAGACGGAGGAAGGACTCTACGCCTGCGATATCTGCGATAAAACCTTCCAGAAGAGCAGCTCTCTCCTGCGCCATAAATATGAGCACACAGGTGCGGACCGCAGCGCAGCGCTTCATTATGAAATATTCATTATTACATAATTAAAGCTTCGGTTCAGACACACGAGCCCGATCTGACAGCATTTACTCATTTACTGTCACCCTCACGACAAACAGAAGCAGAAAACGAGACGCTTCACAGAAAGTTCAGGCTCTTTCACATAAAACCAATGAATGAAATGAGTCAATGACAATCAACACTGTCAATATATTAAATACTGTCATATATATATAATATTTAGAATGCTTGAAACATTAATGAAAATAATGTATTTTATATATTTATTTTATATTATAATATATACAGTTATTATAAATTATTTAATTTATAATGCATAATAGATGATACTTTAAGTTTTTCTTAAGTAAATGAATAATATATAGTAAAAAAAATTAAATATAGTATTTATTAATTATTTATATATTTATTTTATTATATAATACTTATTATATATAATAATATATAATATATATATATTTATATAATATTTATATAATATTAATATATATATATATATATATTTAGTTAAATGACATATTTCAATGTTTTTATGTGTGTCTGTATATATATGTACACCGGTATATATATATATATATACTGTATATATAAAAAATATTGATTTTTAAAATATATACCAGTAATACATTAAATATCTTTTTTTTTTTTTGTGTGGAAAAGGCAAATAAGTCCAGGGTGCTCTGGAAGTTCAGTGAAATGTGAAAGGTGCTCTTTGGGATCAGTGATTTAAATTAATGTAGAGCAAAGATGCAAATCCAAGGCACTCTTCTTCAGATTATAGAACATTTTAAAGACCTGGGGGTGAAAAACAAGCCACGTGCAGCGGCCCAAAAACAGCCTTATGGAAGTAAAACTGTGCCACTGGATTTTGAATTCTAATTTTTAACACTGAATTTTATTTTGCATCTAAATCAGACTTTGAATTTTAAAAGCCATCGAATTTCTAGCGCTGTTTTTTTTGCCTATGACATTTTTTCAATGTTTTAAAAAAAATTCAGTGTAAAAAAATTCAACGTCTCAAAAGATTCAGTGTAAAAAAAAAAAATGTCTCAAAAGATTCAGTGTAAAATAATTCAACGTCTCAAAAAATTCAGTGTAAAAATATTCAGAGTCAACATCCGGGTAACCAAGGAGAAGCAATCGATCCCTGTATCAAATCATCCAACATCCAGCCAATCATTTACGCTCCATTGGTCATGAGTAAACTCACCGAAGCGCCATCGTGTGTGTTCTGAGCCATGCTGCTGAGCTCTGGAGCTCACCTGAAGTGAACTTCCCCGCCTTCCTGTTTCAGCGTCACATGACCAATGGAGCGTAAATGATTGGCTGGATGTTGGATGATTTGATACAGGGATCGATTGCTTCTCCTTGGTTACCCGGATGTTGACTCTGAATTTTTTTACACTGAATCTTTTGAGACGTTGAATTTCTTTTTACACTGAATTTTTTTTAAAACATTGAAAAAATGTCATAGGCAAAAAAAAAACAGCGCTAGAAATTCGATGGCTTTTAAAATTCAAAGTCTGATTTAGATGCAAAATAAAATTCAGTGTTAAAAATTCGATGTAAAAAAATGTAGTGCTAAAAATTAGAATTCAAAATCCAGTGGCACAGTTTTACTTCCATTTTACAGCCTTCTTCTGTGAACCCTGAATAACACACCCTGAAGAAGGCTGTTTTTTCACCCCCAGGTCTTTAAAATGTTCTATAATCTGAAGAAGAGTGCCTTGGATTTGCATCTTTGTTCTACATATATATGTTTTTATTTAAATTATTGTATTACTTTAATTTAATTTTAAATATTATATATGTATATGGAATCCTATATATATATAGTTTTCACAGGTGCTGATCATATAATTAGAATATCATCAAAACGTTTATGTATTTCACTAATTCCATTCAAAAGGTGAAACTTTTATATTCAGTATATTATATTCAATCATTACACACAGACTGATATATTTCAAATGTTGATTTCTTTTAGTTTTGATGATTATAACTGACAACTAAGGAAAATCCCAAAGTTAGTATCTCAGAAAATTAGAATATTACTTATAAATCTTAGAAAAGTATTACTAAAAAGCCAAAGTATTATAAAAGCCAACTGAAAAGTATCAAGATGAAAAGAATGAGCATGGCCAGCACTCAATACTCAGTTGTGTCTCCTTTAGCCTGATTTACTGCAGTAATCGATCCGTCTGTGGCTCGGCTCAGGTGTTATAAAAGCTCAGGCTGCTCTGATAGGCCTTCAGCTCTTCTGCTTTGTTGGGTCCGGCATATCACATCTTCCTCTTCACAATAGCCCAGAGATTTTCTTTAGGGTTAAGGTCAGACGAGTCCTCTGGCCAGTTAAGAACAGGGACACCACGGTCCTTAAACCAGGTACTGGTTGCCACTGTGGAGTTGCCAAGTCCTGTTGGAAAATGAAATCTGCATCTCCATAAAGTTGGTCTGCAGTAGGAAGCATGAAGTGCTCTAAAACTTCCTGGTATACGGCTGTGTTGACCTTTGACCTCACAAAACACAGTGGACCAACACCAGCAGATGCCATGGCTCCCCAAACCATCCCTGACTGAGGACACTTTACACTGGAGCTCAAGCAGTGTGGATTGTGAGCCTCTCCTCTCTTCCTCCAGACTCTGGGACCCGGCTCTCCAAAGGAAATGCAAGATTTACTTTCATCAGAGAACATTACTGTGGCCCACTCAGCAGTCCTTTCTGTCTTCAGCCCAGGCGAGATGCTTCTGACGGCATCTGTTGGTCAAGAGGGGCTTGACACAAGGAATGCGAAGCTGAAACCCATGTCCTGCATACGTCGGTGCGCAGCGGTTCTTGAAGCGCTGACTCCAGCTGCAGTCCACTCTTTGTGAATCTCCACCACATTTTTGAATGGGTTTTGTTTCACAATCCCGTCCAGGGTGCGGTTAGCCGTATTGCTTGTACACTTTTTTCTACCACATCTTTTCCTTCCCTTCGCCTCTTGACCTTTTGTGTCTTGCCCTCCTTGTGCAAGGTGTCAATGGTCGTCTTTTGGAGAACTGTCGAGTCAGCAGTCTTGCCCATGATTGTGTCGCCTACAGAACTAGACTGAGAGATCATTTACAGGCCTGCAGGTGTTTTAAGTTAATTGACTGATTAGACTGTGGCACCAGATGCCTTCAATATTAAACCTTTTCAATATTAAGTCTTCAATAATTAAATTTTCTGAGATACTGAATTTAAGATTTTCCTTAGTTGTCGGTTATAATCATCAAAATTAAAAGAAATAAACATTTTAAATATTTCAGTGTGTAATGAATGAATATAATATACAAGTTTCACTTTTTGAATGGAATTAGTGAAATAAATACACTTTTTGATGATATTCTAGTTATATAACCAGCACCTGTATATTCACAATATTTAAAACACTATATACAGACGGACAGAAAACTGACTCTTTTTTCCCTCCTATAGGAAAGCGACCGCACGAGTGCCAGACCTGTAAGAAGGCGTTTAAACACAAGCATCATCTGATCGAGCACAGCCGTCTGCATTCGGGGGAGAAGCCGTATCAATGCGACAAGTGCGGGAAACGCTTCTCTCACTCGGGCTCGTACTCTCAGCACATGAACCACCGCTACGCCTTCTGCAGCCGGGACAGCGACCAGGATGGACCCGCAGAGGATTCGGCTGTTCCTTACCTGAGCCGCGACCTGGACGGACCCACTTCGGCCCTGGAGGACAGCGGTGCCTTCCTCAGCGAATCCAGCCTGGAGGATGAGGACGAGGAGGAAAACTCCCTCAGCAACCACGTCTATAACCGAGGGATGAGAGTGGAACTGATAAAGGAAGAACCTGAGGAAAAACCCTCCGGAAGTGAGCAATGTCAAGACATGCAGAGCGCGAACGAGACGGAGTGAGAGTTTACCAAAGATGTGAAAAACACACACACTGTAAAAAAAAAAAATCAGGCCCCAATTGAAAATTTTCTAGTGACTGATCACTACGGTGGCCCAATAGTGCAGCCGTACTAAATTAAACCACAACACAATGGAAACAAGCCACGACACAACGGAAACAAGCCACAACACAATGGAAACAAGCCACGGCACAACGGAAACAAGCCACGACACAACGGAAACAAGCCACAGCACAACGGAAACAAGCCACAGCACAACGGAAACAAGCCACAGCACAACGGAAACAAGCCACGACACAACGGAAACAAGCCCCGACACAACGGAAACAAGCCCCGACACAACGGAAACAAGCCACAGCACAACGGAAACAATCCCCGACACAACGGAAACAAGCCACGACACAACGGAAACAAGCCACAGCACAACGGAAACAAGCCACAGCACAACGGAAACAAGCCACGGCACAACGGAAACAAGCCACAGCACAATGGAAACAAGCCACGACACAACGGAAACAAGCCACGACACAACGGAAACAAGCCACGGCACAACGGAAACAAGCCACAACACAACGGAAACAAGCCACAGCACAACGGAAACAAGCCACAGCACAACGGAAACAAGCCACAGCACAATGGAAACAAGCCACGCCACAACGGAAACAAGCCACGCCACAACGGAAACAAGCCACAGCACAACGGAAACAAGCCACAGCACAACGGAAACAAGCCACAACACAACGGAAACAAGCCACAACACAACGGAAACAAGCCACGGCACAACGAAAACAAGCCACGGCACAACGGAAACAAGCCACAGCACAACGGAAACAAGCCACAGCACAACGGAAACAAGCCACAACACAACGGAAACAAGCCACAGCACAACGGAAACAAGCCACAACAAAACGGAAACAAGCCACAGCACAACGGAAACAAGCCACGGCACAACGAAAACAAGCCACGGCACAACGGAAACAAGCCACAGCACAACGGAAACAAGCCACAACACAACGGAAACAAGCCACAACACAACGGAAACAAGCCACGGCACAACGAAAACAAGCCACGGCACAACGGAAACAAGCCACAGCACAACGGAAACAAGCCACAACACAACGGAAACAAGCCACGGCACAACGAAAACAAGCCACGGCACAACGGAAACAAGCCACAGCACAACAGAAACAAGCCACGGCACAACGAAAACAAGCCACGGCACAACGGAAACAAGCCACAACACAACGGAAACAAGCCACGGCACAACGGAAACAAGCCACGGCACAACGGAAACAAGCCACGGCACAACGGAAACAAGCCACGGCACAACGAAAACAAGCCACGGCACAACGGAAATAAGCCACAGCACAACAGAAACAAGCCACAACACAACGGAAACAAGCCACAGCACAACGGAAACAAGCCACAGCACAACGGAAACAAGCCACAGCACAACGGAAACAAGCCACAGCACAACGGAAACAAGCCACGTCACAACGGAAACAAGCCACAGCACAACGGAAACAAGCCACAACACAACGGAAACAAGCCACAACAACGGAAACAAGCCACGGCACAACGGAAACAAGCCACGGCACAACGGAAACAAGCCACGGCACAACGGAAACAAGCCACGGCACAACGGAAACAAGCCACAGCACAACGGAAACAAGCCACAGCACAACGGAAACAAGCCACAGCACAACGGAAACAAGCCACGGCACAACGGACACAAGCCACAGCACAACGGACATAAGCCACGGCACAACGGACACAAGCCACGGCACAACGGACACAAGCCACAGCACAACAGAAACAAGCCACAACACAACGGAAACAAGCCACAGCACAACGGAAACAAGCCACAGCACAACGGAAACAAGCCACAACACAACGGAAACAAGCCACGACACAGAATTAAAATAAGCCACAATATAATTAAAATAAGCCACAATATAATTTAAATAAGCCACAAGTCACTAGAAAATGTTCAGTTCGGGGCCTGATTTTTAATTTATTTTTACAGTGCACTCATTCACTGACACTTGCGTCCTCTTCAGCATCAAGAGCCTGTGGACTGTGAACACACACACCTGACCAAAGACACATATAATGATCATACACACACTCCTCCGAACACAACCCAGAGCGGAAAATCACTGTGAGGAGCAGAAACACGTCTGCTCAGGACACATGACTAAAGACCAAAAGAAGAATGAATAATCGCAGAAAAACTGCCAAAAATAGGTCATTTTTGCACTAAAATAATAATAAAAAAATTATGTATGAAATTATATTTTGCATTAAAATATGATGCCTGTTTTTTTTAGGACCATTAAGAGTTTTCACTGTAAGGGGAAAATTATAATATATCGGTTTTTTATACCAATTTTATATATATTTATATATATATATATATATATATATATATATATATATATATATATATATATATATATATATATATATATATACATCAGATTGATATAAAAATATACTTTATATATAAAAGCTCATTTTTATTATGCATTTGTAATACAAATATATGTATTATATTGCATACATCTGCCTTTAACTTATGCTGACATAAAAATATATATAAATAATAATTGCATTACAAAAAAGGTCACGATGCAGAAATCTTAATGGTTCTAAAAGTATGCAACATTTTTATACTTTGTTTTTGTGTTCATGAGACAACCACAGGTATTGAAATATTAAATATTTCAACATACAGTATAATAAGTATTAAGAGTGTTGGAGTAATCGAGGGTTAGCGTATGTCATAATTATCCCAGACTGCACTATAACTCAGAGCGAGATTAAACACAGATCTGACATCTATGAACTGGAAAAACGGTAAAACTGGCCGATAATGAGCTCCAACCTTCTTTACAGCACAACACGGAGCCCATATTTCCACCCAATAATGCTTTTAAATAGTGTTCATGTTGCAATACTATCATAAAGTGTCTTTTTGAGAAGGAAAGTGATTGTGTTGCACTGATACGACCTCACCAACGATTATGCAAGAGTTGAACATTTCAAAAGTCAAAATGGTGCTTTTCATTCATTTATACTCGCCTTTTCTTCTTTATAAATGTAAACGTGGACCAAAACCGTGCAGTATTTCCACCAGTGTTATTTTTATACCAAATTTCTAAGCTTTGTTAAAATGTTAATACATAATCTTTGTAATAAAGTTGTACATATTTTGAGTGGTGCGTTGTAATTAATTGCCTTGTTCTGAAAGTCAAATCTCAAGACGCTATATTAATAATCCTGAGAAATGCAGCGTCATGGTTATTATTATAACACTTTGTCATACAGATGATAAATCAAACATCACCAGTCATTTCACTTTAATGATTTCTTTCTAATGACATGAAATGAGTGGTGTTGAGGTAAGTGTGTCACTTTACCATGGTAATTTAGGGGCTCAAAGACCTCCACCTAAACACAGAGTTACGATCAGTCTGCAAACGGATGCTGTATTTCTTTATAATATATAGTTGTATAATGCTCACCCACACCTCTGAGAGCAAGACGGGACAAACATAAGAACATACATAAGAAATGAAACACTGCAAAAAATCATCTTCTTACTTAGTCATTTTGTCTTGTTTCTAGTCTAAATATCAAACGATGGATCATTACTAGGTAAGTACAATGACATAAGATATTTATTCTTGTTTTCTGGAAAAACTAAATCAAAATGAAGAATAAAACAAGCAAAATGATCCACCAATGAATTAAAAATTGAATTAACCTTGCCATAGTGAAATAATGAGAGTTCAGTCCATGGACATCACATACTGTGAGTCTCAAACACCATCGCCTCCTCCTTCTGATGTAAATCTCGTAAATCAAAAACACCACGGAAAAAAAAGTGCTTCTCAACATAAACCCGACCGTGACGTAAGCGCTGGGGATCATTAATATGCACGACCCCAACATTTGCATCTGTCTAAACGAGCCGAATCTACTGATGGACAACAAGACACTTGAAGATCGCAAACACGTCTCTCAGGACACGCGTCATGTTCAGGCTGTGCAGGGGACGGGAGGACTTTTCATATGTCAACAGTCATGCTTGAGGTTTATTATAATCCATACCACAACAAATCGTTCGTTTGTTCGGCTCATCTCAAGCAAACTTCGCTCAGCGTCTTAAACTGAAGAAAGGGCCGACTGTATTCCTGCAAGCAGTAAGTCATTTATCCATTTATTGACTGTTTAAACAATTTCTGATTAAACTGAAAGTTTCTTAGAGAGACCGCATTGTCTAGATAACGCGAGATGCTAGTACAGTAACAATAGGACACTCCAAGTACCATACCAAACTAAACAGTGTGTCTGATGACAAAGGGGAATATTATTTTACAAAATACAGCCGTAGATACTTTGCTTACAGATCGTTCACTCGATCCTTCTAGCAAACGTCACCTTTACCACCATATAAGTTAAAACGACAGTCAATGGAGATTGATGAAATGCAGCTTGTTTATTGGTGTTTTCAGATCATCCGAGAGAGAGAGAGAGAGAGAGAGAGAGAGAGAGAGAGAGAGAGAGAGAGAGAGAGAGCGTGCATATGGTTGCCAGATTGGACATGTTTAGGTAAAACACCGGATAGTATACGGGTTTCTTTTCACAGAAAAGCTCTGATTGGGGGATTTAAATTACTGAAATCTGGCAACCGCACAAACGCAAGCTCTTTCTCGCGCGCGGATGATCTGAAAACACCAATAAACAAGTAAGCTGCATTTGATCAATCTCCGTTTGAGATGTTCTGCTTAAAGTGTCGTTCAGTCGGTCTGTGTTCTGTCAGGACTCACGAGCCGCTTCACTGAACTGCTGTGAGCTGCTGAAATAAGCCAATCAGAGCAGAGCTCAACATTAATATTCATGACTCTTCCAAATAAGGCAAAAACAGAGCATTACATCCTAGGGACAATTTATAGGGTTATAAATGGACCTGTAAAACTGTATCTGGACAATTATTGCCCTAAAATAAGCCACACACCCTCTGTGTAGATATCAGAGAACAATTTAACAGATTGATTCAGATCATTCTAGGGCACCTTTAAATATTGATTCTGTCCCAAAAAGAAACAAGATTATTTTTCTCACCCCATTGGCAGATCATTTGCCTGTTTTAAGCAGAAACTCACTTCGTTTAGATATTTTTTTCCCCAGAAAACAAGACAAGATATCTTATGTCATTGTACTTGTCTAGTAACTGCATCTTGATTTAAGAATTTTTAGATATTTGGACTGGAAACAAGACAAAATGACTTAGTGAGAAGATAATTTTTGCAGTTATGAGTCATGGCAACATGTTTTTACAGCACTTTAGCTCATCAGTGTAATTCAAGCAATTTCAGCTTTCTTTATACACTGCTGTTTAACGTACTAACATTGTAATTAATAATTTGATACAATTATTGTGTACGTAAATGTTGTACAACATTGAGGTGAAATAATCGTGTTTTTGGGACAGAATCAAGATTTCATTCAGAAACAAGATTATTTTTCTCACCCCATTGGCGGATCATTTTGCTTGTTTTATTCTTGATTTTCCACAAAACATGAACAGATATCTTATGTCATTTTACTTATCTAGGAAATGCACCTTGCTTTAAGAATTTTTTGATATTTGGACTGGAAATAAGACAAAAATACTAAATCTTTTTTTTTTTTTTGCAGTGTAAACTGTAACCCTCTGGTGCTTTTTGGTCATTTTTGGACAGACATTTTTACGTTTTTTTTTTTTTAAGAATTTGTTTACTTCATCAGAATGGTACAAAACTTGGAAAAGGTTTTGGCACTTACCGTGTAAACACACACAAACACACACACAAAATCATGGACATGAAAAGGTTAAAGGTGCACTAAGTAACATCTTTCTTTAGAAAAATATCCAAAAACCACTGGGCCAGTGTTATATATTTTATTCAGTTGAGTATAATTTCCCAAAATTTTGGCAACTGTTTGTAAATCATAAAAAATTGCCTTTTTAACCAATAAACAATAGGCGACCTCAACCGGATGGAAAAGTTACATAGTGCACCTTTAATGTGTCCTGAAAAAAGTGTCACACTTCTGTTGTCCGCATTCAAAAGTGAGCGCAGTGGAAATGAATGGGAGATGAATTTCACCTAGTGGAAGCGTTTGGTACTGCACACAAACACACTCACTGAAAGCTCATTTTTTGAGATATCAACCTCAAATTTGGTACACAACTTTTTTAGATAAATGGCTTTGATTTTTGGGGGGATTTGATGAGTGTACTTGTTTTCAAAAATATATATTTCATATAACAAATTTAAATAGTATTTTTGTGCATTTTTACATAGTAAAAGTTAAATTCTGTCACGTTTCTTAAATTTGAAAATGCAATTTTCAGGTTGAAAAGTGAATAAATGGATTATCAACTACAGCATAAATATAATTTAGTACCATAAAAACCCCTAAAAATGTAATAAAAAAAACTTAAATATAGTACATTCACTTCATTGAAATACGTTTTTTTTCTGTCATTTTCAACCGACACATAGAGCACCAAAGGGTTAACTAAAAATACATCCTTATTAGATTATAATTCAGCTGGTTTTGACCATTATTAATGCATGATAGAGATGCTCGTTACTGCTTCAGAATAAATCAAAAACACAATAGATTTTCAGTTTTTATTGTCATAATTCTGAAATACAGAATTTAAAGGGAGAAAAAGCAAGTTATGAACAGGTGATTTATGACTGGTTGTCTTCATCATGGACAGATAACGAAAGGAAACGTCACACAAAACTCAGAGCTCTGACATTAAAGTCAAATATCCAGAGACTGAACAGCGAAGGAGAGTTTTCAGTCTTTAAAGAACGAGTTCACCAATAAATCATCACCGACGTCTCGCTTTCTTCTGCATGAACACACAGGAGATGTTTCACAATCCTGTTCACATTTACAAAAATGCTAACAAGATTTAATCCTACATCTAGGAGTCGCATGCTCTGGATTTATGGAAAACAACGGCATGAAAATGCTTTGTGTTTCACGGAAGAAAGACAGTCAAACCGGTGCGGAGTGACATGACGGAGAATAAATGATCATTTTTGGGTGAGCGATCGTTCACTGCAAAAAATGCTTCTCTTACTCAGTATTTTTGTCTTGTTTCGAGTCCAAACATCAAAAAATTCTTAAAACTAGAAGTATTTACTAGAGAAGCAAAAGTAATTGTCTTGTTTTGGGGAAAAATAACTCAAAATGAAGAGAGTTTTTGCTTAAAATAAGATAAATAATCTGCCAATGGGGTGAGAAAAATAATCTTAATTCAAACAGAAAACAAGATTATTTCTCTCACCCCATTGGCAGATTATTTATCTTATTTTAAGCAAAAACTCTCTTCATTTTGAGTTATTTTTCCCAAAACAAGACAATAATTTAGCTTGTCTTGTAAATACTTCTTGTTTTATTTTTTTTTAGATGTTTGGACGAGAAACAAGACAAAAATACTGAGTAAGAAGAGCATTTTTTGCAGTGTTCAAAGCTTATTAACAGGCTGTGAATGTTCATCTAATAATAATGAATTATTTCAGAAATAATAATAATAACATAACATCAGTCCTCTCTGTTCTGCTTTTGGAGAACCTCCCGCAGAAACCTTCTTTGCGGCGCTTTGTGGAATTGAAGAAAATAAAAAATGAATAAATATATAAAAATCAAACATTAAAAAGTGTGTAAGCGTTCCCGGTTCTTTTTCTTCTGCTTGGCTCTTTTTGTCGAGAGCCAAAGCCACAGTCCATATAAAATTACCAAACCGCGGCGTGGGGCGGGGCGGGGGGGGATGCACATTTTTTAAACATATGCATTTTTAGTTCCTCTTTTGTTCTGTTATTAAAAGCAGAGTTTTGGACAAATGGCAGCGGAGCTCCACCCGATCTGAGACTGGCACACACACACACACACACACAGCGACCGCATTGGAACAATGGAAAGGGAATTACGTCGCCTTCTGGAGTGAATGGCACCCAGTTTTATTATTTCTCCATTAAAAGGCGACTAAATGACTCAAACTTTTGACCTGTGCTGATCTTTATGATTATGGAGTGACACGTACAGCTTTATTTGAAAGCGGTTGCATTGTGCATTAAAACTACACGAGCGCTAGAAGGGAATGATTGGAGATAAAAACACTTGAAAGGCACTGGGGATGAAATCTGCTGAAAGACGGATCGCCACACACACACACACACACACACACACACACACACACACACACACACACACACACACACGTTTGGTTTTGTGACATATGGGGACATTCCATAGGCGTAATGGTTTTTATACCGTACAAACCGTGTTTACTATCCCCTTACACTGCCCCTAAACCTACCCATCACACACACACACACACACACACACACACACACACACACACACACACACACACACACACACACACACACACACACACACACACACACACACACACACACACACACACACACACACACTGCCCCTAAACCTACCCATCACACACACACACACACACACACACACACACACACACACACACACACTGCCCCTAAACCTACCCATCACACACACACACACACACACACACTGCCCCTAAACCTACCCATCACACACACACACACACACACACACACACAGCCCCTAAACCTACCCATCACACACACAGCCCCTAAACCTACCCATCACACACACACACACACAGCCCCTAAACCTACCCATCACACACACACACACACACACACACACACACAGCCCCTAAACCTACCCATCACACACACACACACACACACTGCCCCTAAACCTACCCATCACACACACACACACACACACACACACACACACACTGCCCCTAAACCTACCCATCACACACACACACACACACACACACACACACACACACACTGCCCCTAAACACACACACACACACACACACTGCCCCTAAACCTACCCATCACACACACACACACACACACACACTGCCCCTAAACCTACCCATCACACACACACACACACACACTGCCCCTAAACCTACCCATCACACACACACACACACACACACACACACACACACACACACACACACACACACACACACACACACACTGCCCCTAAACCTACCCATCACACACACACACACACACACACACACACACACACACACACACACACACACACACACACACACACACACACTGCCCCTAAACCTACCCATCACACACACACACACACACACACACACTGCCCCTAAACCTACCCATCACACACACACACACACACACACACACACAGCCCCTAAACCTACCCATCACACACACAGCCCCTAAACCTACCCATCACACACACACACACACAGCCCCTAAACCTACCCATCACACACACACACACACACACACACACACACACACACACACACACACAGCCCCTAAACCTACCCATCACACACACACACACACACACACACTGCCCCTAAACCTACCCATCACACACACACACACACACACACTGCCCCTAAACCTACCCATCACACACACACACACACACACACACACACACACACACACACACACACACACTGCCCCTAAACCTACCCATCACACACACACACACACACACACACTGCCCCTAAACCTACCCATCACACACACACACACACACACACACTGCCCCTAAACCTACCCATCACACACACACACACACACACACTGCCCCTAAACCTACCCATCACACACACACACACACACACACTGCTCCTAAACCTACCCATCACACACACACACACACACAGCCCCTAAACCTACCCATCACACACACACACACACACACACACAGCCCCTAAACCTACCCATCACACACACACACACACACACACACACACACAGCCCCTAAACCTACCCATCACACACACACACACACACACACACTGCCCCTAAACCTACCCATCACACACACACACACACACACAGCCCCTAAACCTACCCATCACACACACACACACACACACACACACACACTGCCCCTAAACCTACCCATCACACACACACACACACACACACACACACACACACACACACACACACACACACACACACACATCACAGGAAACATTCTGCATTTTTACTTTCTCATAAAAACTCCTCCTGTGTGATTTATAAGCCTTTTGTAAAGTGGGGCCATGGGTAATGTCCTCATATTTCACCCTCTCCTGTAATACCTGTGTCATACCCATGGCATTATACACATCTGTGTCCTCATATGTCACAAAAACATGCCCACACACACACACACACACACACACTGAATCTCACAAAACAAGTCACTTTCAGGTCACACATATTTTTGCATAAAATCATTAATGTTCATTAAATCATAATCTATAATGTATTATCAGTGTTGGGTGTAATCCATTAGTAAGTAGTTAATTCCTGTAATTTAATACATTTTCCTTTGGAAAAGTAAAGCAAGGGCTTCTCTTGTAATTTAATGAATGACTTCTGATGTAACTGCATTACATACTGTACAGACTAGAACAAATATTGATAAAACAATAGTTGATTTAATATCAAATGTTAAATTGTATGTTAAAAACATGTTATATTATTTATTTAAAAGAATTATTAGAGCAGTTTCATGTCTATACATAAGCTTTGGATCATTTTTACTGTCCATTTTTTTTTAAAACATCTGGATGCACTGAAAATGTTTGTCATTCAAATAATATTTTAATGGTCCTAAAAAAAAAAATCTTTATGCACAATATTTACAGTATTTTTTAGAGACAAAACTTTAGAGAGCTTTGGAGAATTTTACTGTAAGAAAACGTTAAAAAAAAAAAAACATCTGGATGAAATGAAAATGTATGGTGAAAATCATTAATTGCCATTCAAATAATATTTTATTGATTCTAAAAATGTATTTTCTTTGTATAAAACTTTTTGTTGTTTAAAATAAGAGCTCAGCTCTTTTGATATATTGTATGCTCAGATATTCAAAAAACAAAATATTCAATGGCCTGTTCGATTTGGGTGAAAACGCTCAAACCCCTGGCGGTGGCTGGCAACTTTTTTTTTAAACGCTGGCGGGGAAAGAGTTAATATCTGTAAATGTCTGTAATAAATGTTGTTTATATTATTTAAAGCTGAAATGTGACCAGTTTTAATGCGATCCACCCATTCATAAACGTCCCTAACACTGCAAAAAATGCTTCTCTTACTCAGTATTATTGTCTTGTTTTGGGAAAAATAACTTATAATGAAGAGAGTTTTTGCTTAAGATGAGATAAATAATCTGCCAATGGGGTGAGAAGAATAATCTTGTTTTCTGTTTGAATTAAGATTATTTTTCTCACCCCATTGGCAGATTATTTATCTTATTTTAAGCAAAAACTCTCTTCATTTGGAGTTATTTTCCCAAAACAAGACAATTACTTTTGCTTGTCTAGTAAATACTTCTTGTTTTAAGAATTTTTAGATGTTTGGACGAGAAACAAGACAAAAATACTGAGTAAGAGAAGCATTTTTTCAGTGTCTATATCGTGATGGACTAGCGAAGGAAAGTCCTCAGTAAGATCCGGTTTGCTCGGGTCCAAAGATCCGCTCGTATCCGCTCAGCAGAAGCTCGATGGCCTGGTTCTGGTACACCATATTGATGGCCATATTTCCGCCCTCGTTCTCCGGACGCATTAGCGTAGGCCCGAAAACGATCCCGATGTTCTGCGTCGTCATCCGATTGCATTCGGAGCGCTCCATCACCCTACAAAGACGGAGACGGGCATTAACATCAAACTGCTCAAAACTTCCACTTCATAAAAAGAAAAAGCAGCGGAGAAAGAAGAGCTTCCTGTGGGTCTGAGACACCAAACCACAAGAAGATGTTTCTGCGCTACACTTCCTAGTCGTCTCATAAACCGGGCGTTATATGTCATGAATACGGCTGGATCTCGCATCTGTTTAATGCACACATGTAAATGTGATAAATCAGATCATTTGATGAGACGTTCATACTTTTGATCGCAGACTTTGGGATGTTTTGGCAGATCTGCACGGCTAAAAATGCTTCTCTTACTCAGTATTTTTGTCTTGTTTCTAGTCCAAACATATTAAAATTCTTAAAACAAGAAGTATTTACTAGACAAGCAAAAGTAATTGTCTTGTTTTGGGGAAAATAACTCTAAATGAAGAGAGTTTTTGCTTAAAATAAGATAAATAATCTGCCAATGGGGTGAGAAAAATAATCTTAATTCAAACAGAAAACAAGATTATTTTTCTCACCCCATTGGCAGATTATTTATCTTATTTTAAGCAAAAACTCTCTTCATTTAGAGTTATTTTCCCCAAAACAAGACAATAATTGTCACGCGTCTAGTAAATGTTTCTTAATGTAAGAATTTTTTAATCTTTGGACTAGAAACAAGACAAAAATACTGAGTAAGAAAAGCATTTTTTGCGAGCACAGTTTCTCTTGTAAATCACGTGTTTTTCTGGAGAAGCATCTCAGCCTATGTTCTGAGATCTTAAAGTGTGATCTTTCTTTGCTCAGATTAATGGAGTTTGTCGTTTCATTGGAGGTTCTTCAGATCAGTGATGCGTTCTCCATCCGGCTATAAAACACCTTTATTATTTACTTATGCAAACATTCAAAGGTATCAATGTATTTTCAGTAGTCACATTTAAAACACAAATTATTTCATTTCCCTTATATTTTCTATATTTATTATGGTGTAGACTCGATTCAGGCTTATAATACATGACTGATATTGCTTTATTGTCACAGTTTGTGTCGTATATTTCTCAGTCAGTTTGTGATGAAGACACACAGCGCCCTCTAGTGTCTTTTTTTGCAGTCTTCCAGCCCAACCAACTCTTACTCCACAATACAGATGCTTCACACAGAGATCAGTGAGTGCATGTGGCTTCTCATTGGTGGAGGACAAGTGGGCGGAGCTTGCATAATCCAATCAGTGCGTGATTATGGGTGAAATTCACTGCCAGGTGAGTGTCCTTATGAATGAAGACTAGTGGCCTGTTGCTGCTTTCAGTTGCTAGGTAAGTTTGAGATTAGTTTGAGCAAACTCTGTTTTTTTGGGCTTTTATCGGGTTCATCACCATGGTAACTCACACTACATGGTTTTATTCTGGGTTAGAGATCGCAAACCCAAACTGGACCAATCAGCTCCAAGTAAAGCTGCAATAAAGCCACACCCCCTATATCTCTCGTTCCAAATTAAAGCCGTTTATAATGAAAAAACTTTTGAAACAAAACTGTGCATCTTTTGGTGCTAATTATTTATTATATTACATGAATTATGATTACTTTGAATTCATATAAATATTACATTAATTATATACAAATAGTATATAAATATAATACATGCATTCATAATTCTTTTAAACAACGTGTATTCTTTTGAGCTCTTTGTGAACCTATAATTTCTTTAATTCACATCACGCATTGATATAGTCAGATATTCCTTCATCTGCTTCTCAAACTAAAGTGTTTATTCATGATTCGGATCGCGTGTCAAACTGCTGAAATCACGTGACATTGGCGATCCGAATCATTGATCGATTCGCTGATTCATAACCGTTTGAATCTTTATTTGAGGATTGAACACAAACCCGGAAGAGAAGCCAATGCTGAATAAAGTCGTAGTTTTTGTTATTTTTGGACCCAAATGTATTTCGGATGCTTCAAGAGACTCTAATTAACCCACTGATGTCTCATATGGACTACTGTGATGATGTTTTTATTCCCTTTCTGGACATGGACAGTATAGTGTGCATACACTTGCATACGCTCTCGGACTAAATATAAAATATCTTAAACTGTGTGTGAAGATGAACGGAGGTCTTACGGGTGTGGAGCGACATTAGGGAGAGGAGTTAATGACAGACATTTCCTTTTTGGATGAACTAACCCTTTAAAGTGCCCCTATTATGCTATTTTAAATGTTTCTAGTTGTGTTTTAGAGTCTCCTACAATAGTTTTACATGCATCAAAATCACTTCTCATGATACACATTTCTCTTTTCTCACGGCTTTCTGAAAGGTTAATTCGAATATTTGAGCTTCTCTAAGCAATTACTTTCGCTTCTCTAGTAAATACTTCTTGTTTTAAGAAATGTTAGATGTTTGGACTAGAAACAAGAATAAGAAGAGCATTTTTTGCAGTGTTGAAGCCTGAAGAAGAGTGCTCGTACCGTTTGAGGTGGAGTATCATGTGACTCAAGGTGTGGTGGTTTGGTGGAGGCATGTTGAAGACCAGAAGCTTCAGTCGCTCCATCTTCTCCAGATAATCAGCGATTTCTACAGGACACACACGTATAAAGTCATTTACAGTGCTGGGGGTAATGCAATAATCAGATTACTTTTTCAAGTAACTAGTAAAGTAACATTACTTTTAAACAAAAATTTCTGAGTTACTTTTTCACATTTATTTGACAGCTCTCTTCTCCCCATGTTGAAAAAAAAAATCGAGAGTAAGTGCAAAGGTGGTGTGTGTGAGCATTTACTCATCTGACTTGCAAATGCTTTCCTTACTCAGTATTTTTGTCTTGTTTCTAGTCAAAATATCAAAACAATCTGACATTAAGAAACTTTTACTAGTCAAGTAACAGTAATTGTCTTGTTTTGGGGAAAAATAACTTAAAATGAAGAGAGTTTTTGCTTAAAATAAGATAAATAATCTTAAAACAACGTTATTTTTCTCACCCCATTGGCAGATTATTTATCTTATTTTAAGCAAAAACTCTCTTCATTTTGAGTTATTTTCCCCAAAACAAGACAATTACTTTTGCTTGTGTAGTAAATACTTCTTGTAAGAATTTTTAGATATTTAGAATAGAAACAAGACCAAAATACTGAGTAAGAAGAGCATTTTTTGCAGTGTAAATTCTCCTCAAAATTAATAAAATCAGTCAAATGCAAAATCAGAATATATACAAACCTCCAATAATTAAATAAAATGAAATGAAAATAAAATACTTTAATGCATTTAATCTACCTTCATTGATGAATGTTTTGCAGCTAACTTTCGATGTTTCAGTTAAAGCAAAAGTTACTCATTATCCAGAACGGCAGCGCAGCTGAGAGGTTTGTTTGAGCGGCGCCCTCTACTGTACACGCGTGACTCTGCATTTTTACCTCGGTCTGAGGTTTATTATTTACATTTTAGGCCCCGTCCACACAGAGACGCGTTTAGCTGTATACGTATACATTTTGTACCGTATCAGCGTTTCGTCCACACGGATCCGGCGTTTGGGAAGCATGAATCCGATATTTTTTGAAACCGGGTCCCACAGCGGATAAATCTGAAAACGATCATCTTGCGTTTTCGTGTGTTCGGCGAATCCGTATATTTTCTGAAAGGGTGATGTCATCACACTACGTCCAGCAGGGTATAGAGGTAAGGGATAAAGCTACGGGCTCTGGGCATGAGCTCATCAATATCGCCTCATTTAATGACCGTATCTGCAGTACTGTAAGGGTGTGTTTAGGGTCGGGGTCG
Source organism: Pseudorasbora parva (assembly GCF_024679245.1). Taxonomy (NCBI): domain Eukaryota; kingdom Metazoa; phylum Chordata; class Actinopteri; order Cypriniformes; family Gobionidae; genus Pseudorasbora; species Pseudorasbora parva. The sequence goes on from NC_090183.1 coordinate 1,588,437, forward strand.
GTGTAGGCGTTAATAAAACACATCTGTTAAGTAGCAAATGTATTTATTGTAATTTTATTGTGAGATTTTGCCTCACCTCCGACCACTGCTATACCCCTGCTAGCCACAACTCTTCTTCTCTGTTTTAGTGTATTTCTGTGGGAGAATTACAGCGCCACACACTGGCCTGGCATGCAAACTACATCGTTTTTAGTACGTTTCGGTGATCTCGTGTGGACGCAGATATTTCTTGAAACGAGGGAAAAAAAAGATCGGATTGGGAAAGCTCTGGCTTCGTGTGGACGGGGCCTGAATGTGAAGAGGTCTTTACATTTGCACAAAAATATAACTTTTTTTTGTTATAAAAAATAAAGGTGATAAAAAGTAACACAAAAGTAACGTAACATTACTTTTCTTAAAAACTAACTAACTCAGTTACTTTTTAAGGGAGTAACGCAATAATGTAATGCATTACTTTTCAGAGTAACTTTCCCCAACACTGGTATAACGGCCGTGACCACCAAAGGCACTGAGGGGAACAAGACCCCCCCTCAATAATTCGAACCCCCCCGATTATGAAGATATGGTTACGGCCTTGATTTATGATGGATTATTTATCATGCATCTTTCTGCTCTTCACTCACTGACGGCCTCGACGAGCTCCTGGAAGAATCCGTACGGGATGAGCGGCTCCGGAAGCTCCCGGAAGAACAGTTTGAGCGCTCCGGTGATGACGTGAATATCGTCCCACTGCGGGTCGTCCAGATCCAGACGCTCTGGAGGAGATGGAGGAGGGGCTGTGAGTGTTACATGCTGAATCTCACACACACACACACACACACACACACACACACTGCCCCTCTCCATAAACCTACCCATCACTCATACACACACACACTGCCTCTAAACCTATCCATCACACACACACACACACACAACACACACACACACACACACTGCCCCTAAAACTACCCATCACACACACACACACACACACACACACACACACTTAAAGATGCTGCACGGTTTAGGCGTCAGGCTGCAGAAGAAGAAAAGTTAAAGAAGCAAATCATCTGCGTCGTGATTGTGCCGGTTCAGTCCACCTGTGATTATAAAGAGCAGATTTGCAGAGAAGATGATTCAGTGATTCAAAACGACATGCAATGAAGGCAATGCCACCGGGAAATAACATGAGAAATAATGAAATCTTAAACTGCCATGGGCATTTTTATAATAATATACATTTATCTAGCTATGCCAAGCTATGAAATATTTTATAAAGTAAAAAAAAATATATATATATATAGAGAGAGAGAGGGGGGGGGGGATTTATATATTACAGCATTATAAGAACAAATATATACATATTGTTTTTTATATTTTCAGATTTTTTTTATTTTCCCAATATATATATATATACTCCAAAAAACTCTGGGTAAAAAACAACCCAATATTGGCTCAAATATGGACTAACCCAGCAATTGGGTTGTCTTAAGCAAATATTTAACCCAACCGCTGGATTAAAACAACCCAATCGCTGGGTTAGTCCATTTTGACCCAACATTGGGTTAAAATATCTCAGCATTTCTAGAGTGTATAAATATAATTTATCTATTTTATCACTTAACCTTAAACTATTTTTATTTATTTTATTTTATGTATTTCAAGTAGCAAGTTTATTTATACTTAATGTGAGAAATTATTAGTAAAAATGATCATAAATATCCATCAGAAAAAAGTCTGGAATCCTGAAATTTCCATTACAAGGACATTTCAGGATTCCAGATTTTTTTCTGATATTTATTTTGCGTTCTATATCATGTGCCCGGCTTGTGCTGAAGCTGGACAGCGTTTAATAACCCAAAGCCACGAGCGCTTCGGTCAGACTCGACAGCGAGAAGCAGAAGCCTGAGCAGAGACAGCGGCGGCGGCTCCAAACCTTGCACTAAACCCTCAGGGAAGAGATAACGTCCGTCTGTGGTCACCGCTCGCTCTGGAAGAACAGACCTGACATCACACATCTGATGACATCACACACACTCCACACGCGCGTGTGTGTGTGTGTGATGATGTCACACACAACTCAATTCATCATCGCTGAAGACCAACAAAAATTTCTTACATACTGTACATGTTGCATTTATTGCAGTGAATAATGACAACATTCACACACTCAACACCAGCTGACACTGTGTGTGTGTGTGTGTGTGTGTGTGTGTGTGTGTGTGTGTGTGTGTGTGTGTGTGTGTGTGTGTGTGTGTGTGTGTGTGTGTGTGTCTGTCTGTGTGTGTGTGTCTGTGTGTGTGTCTGTGTGTGTGTGTGTGTGTGTGTGTGTGTGTGTGTGTGTGTGTGTGTGTGTCTGTGTGTGTGTGTGTCTGTGTGTGTGTGTGTCTGTGTGTGTGTGTGTGGGCCCTATCTTGCACCCAGCGCAATTGACTTTGTACACCGCCGCATGTGTCATTCCTATTTTGCTCCTGCGCAAAGCGCGCTTTTCCCTCCACAGAAGCACGTCGCTAAACAAGTGAATGAACTTGCGCTCCCTGGGCGGTTCAACGCAAAAAAGGAGGCGTGTTCCGGCGCAAACAATCCCTGGTGCTATTTTGCTGTTCCATTAAACAGTTGCGCCACTGACCAGAAAAAACCCAGTCTAAAGTCAGCGGTGCGTTGCGCGTTGTTCATTATGCTATATTAAGGGCGCATGCTTGACCATTATGTATAGCGTGCACAACGCGCATACACTTTGCTCATGAAATCTACACAGATGCAACAGTTATTTTTGCAAATCATAAATTGTTACACTAAAAAAATATTAACACATGAGATGACGGAAATCATTGTGGCGTGCCACGAAGATGTGAAAAAATAGGCATAAATCTAGCTTACAAATTATTCAGGCTAATTGTAGAAATTAAGGATCAGACCTGTTTGCCCAATAGTGGCAAGACATATCTGTATATAAGGACATCTGACAAACTTCTCTGTCCTTCACTGCTCTACAAGAACATCCGTCTCCTCGGCTGTGAACCGCTCCTGGCGTGCGGCTGGTAAATACGCCATAATAATAGCGACCCATAATGAACTTGCGCAGCTGCTTTTAAAGGGAATGTTGGATGACGCTCTGATTGGTTTATTCACTTTACGCCCAAACCACACCTATGAATAATGAAGCTACTTCAGACCAACCCATTTTAGATTTGCGCCGGGGCAAGAGCCATTTATCCCGCCGGGAAAATAGCAACAGCGCCGAGACCCGCCCACAAAGTTACTTGCGCTTTGTGCTTTGACACTTGCTTTTCAGATCGTTAAAATAGGGCCCTGTGTGTGTGTGTGTGTGTGTGTGTGTGTGTGTGTGTGTGTGTGTGTGATGATGTCACACAACTCAATTAATCATGACTGAAGACGAAAGAAAATGCCAGTTTCTCCCAGTTACAAAAAAGGAAGTGACATCATTTGTGCCTTTTCTACAGCATGATTAGAACAAGAAAAACATCTAACACACACACCGTACATCGCAGTTATTACAGTTATACTAAGAAATGTTTTGTTCTATTGCATATTTTTAATAACTACAATCTGATCCCAAATCAACAGCATCTCTTGCATTTTTCAGCTTCATTTAAAATTATTTAATGTAGATATTTATTTATAGTGTTTATTGCTAAATAATAATAATAATAATTTCACCAAACTAGTTTTTAAAATTAGCATCTCTTGCATTTTTCAACTTTTTCCGCATAATTTCGATTGTTTCTTTAAAATACAAATTCTCCCAAATGCATTTAGCAAAGTCCCCAAATATTGCTAATAATTCACAGGGCATGCATTAATTTTGGATGTCATGTTGCATTTATTGCACTGAATTACAGAACCTCATCACGACACTTATGGTTATTATATTGATGTGATATTGACTCTCACCATGATTGACAGCAAAGCGCAGTTTCTGAATGACGGCAAGATTCCCACTCACTCTGTAAATGCCATCGGTCTCCAACCCTGAAAACACACACACACACACACACACACACACACACACACACACACACACACACACACACACACACACACACATTATTTCCAGGAATACAGCAGCGGTCCTACAGAACACGAGTGTGTAAAACAGAGACTCTTTTTCTTCTATGACTGGTTGAGATCAGAGGATAAGAATAAATAAAAAAAATGATTTTGATTCAGAACGATCTGCTAATGAATCATGCTGACTAATCTGAGACGTTCATTCGGATTCACAAGAAAGATTCGCTCACAAATCAAGCATCATAATGACTCACAATCATGTTTTATTCGACACAAAAAATTAGTTCAGCATAATGCATATTCATCATTATAGTAAATTTCAAGACTTTTAAGACTTCTTTTCCTGGCTTTTAAAGTCACCATGAAGTCAATTCTTATTTTTACACTGCAAAAAATGCTTTTCTTACTCAGTATTTTTGTCTTGCTTCTAGTCCAAACATCTAAAAATTCTTAAAACAAGAAGTATTTACTAGACAGGTAAAAAATGTTTTGGGAAAAATAACTCAAAATGAAGAGAGTTTTTGCTTAAAATAAGATCAATAATCTGCCAATGGGGTGAGAAAAATAATCTTAATTCAAACAGAAAACAACGTTATTTTTCTCACCCCATTGGCAGATTATTTATCTTATTTTAAGCAAAAACTCTCTTCATTTTGAGTTATTTTCCCCAAAACAAGACAATTACTTTTACTTGTCTAGTAAATGTTTCTTAATGTAAGAATTTGTTGATATTTAGACTAGAAACAAGACAAAAATACTGAGTAAGAAAAGCATTTTTTGCAGTGTTTATGTCTAAATGACTGATCATTATTGTATCTCTTCCGTGATGACGAGGGGGCGGGGCCACCTGTCACTCACATGAGATCAGCCAATAGCAAACCACAGCCATCCAATCAATTCCCCACAGACACAATCAAGCCCCGCCCACATTTGTTCTTGTTTGTGAAGCGTTTCACTCGATATACGGCAAGAAGAAAAGACGAGTGCAACATTAAATGAGTGGTTCTGTGTTTTTTTCCTAGGCTTGGTTGTGTTTATTGAGTGCAGTATAATGCTGCGTTCACACCGCACGCGAATGACGCGAATAAATCGCGCTATTCGCGCGAAGTTGGACGCGTGAACATTTTGAATCCATTCGCTTCATTCGCGCGTCAAATTCGCTTCATTCGCGTGTGACATTCACTACACAACAGACGCGAATTCGCGTCATGGGAGGGGCTTCTGCTAGTCATTTTGACTGGGTCACTTGACTTCTTTTCTGTAAAAAATACTACTGTTAATGTGTGACAAAACGTAGTTTGAAGACTTTTTCAGGCGATAATATTGTTGTTTAATGCTGAAATCTGTGTTTTTTTTATACAAAAAGTGCTCATTCGCGTGTGACGTTCACTACACAACAGACGCGAATTCGCGTCATGGGAGGGGCTTCTGCCAGGCAGCGGCAGTCGGCAGAAAGACTATCCGAGTTAAGGCTGCTCTCACCGGGGTTGATGAGCGCTGAGCTCCGCTGATCGCCGGGGTCTCACACCTCCGAAAACACCAGATCAAATTTTCAAATAGGAGCTCTCTTAATAAATAAACCACATACTTGAGCTTTAAACAACTACATTCTCGGCTGAAAAACTATTAAAAGTACATTTTGTGACACAATAGAGTAGTATTTTTAAATTATTCTGGCCTCGGGGTTCCCTTATGGGTTTCCCATCCGTCACTTTACCACGTGACAGCAGTAAGCAGGCTCCTCATTGGTTAACGCGGCGCGAATATCCGCCAAAGTTCAGATTTTTCAACTTGAGCGACTCGCGTGTTTCGCACGGTTTGCACGAATCACGCGTTCAAAACGCTCAATTCGCGTGATCATTGCTGCTTCATTCGCGCGAATCGCGCCATTCGCGTCTCTGCATTAACTTAACATGTAAATCACTCGTGCGAATCGCGTCATTCGCGTGCGGTGTGAACGCAGCATTACATGTATAACACATACTTCTTTTTTTTTTAAACACAGTATGTTTCTTCTATCCTCCCTTTATTCCACACCGCTGTCTGTCCTCTGAACTGTTTGCTTCCTGCTTCTATGAAGCCCCTCCCTCTGAAAAACGCAATGGTCTTAGATTGGTCAGATGGCCAAATGTAGTTTCCTGTATTTTTATTGGCTGAAGTGCCAAGCACAGGTTAAGGCCACGCCCCTTCCCATTACGGGCAGAAGTCACATCTGCGGAGACTAGCGAGGGTTTATGATGTCACCAACCCAGGAAGAAGCTCGTTGTAGTCCAAACCGGCCATTTTTGTAGGCAATAAACTGCCGTGACTTTAAAAGACAATATCTCCGTTTGCATTGAACTTTCAGCGCTGTAACTTTGCAGATACTGTTTATGCTCAAGCAGCGACATTACACACTGACTAAAGTTAAAATGTTTACCTCTCCTCTCCACGGCCTCGGTGCATTTCCTGACGAACTGAGGAACGGTGCATTTCTCTCTCTCACACAGCAGCTCCAGCCCGCAGCCGAACACCTGATCTGAAGCACAAACAGCGGAGAGAGTTTCATTGTTTTAAGATTATTTATCTTATTTTAAGCAAAAACTCTCTTCATTTTGAGTTATTTTTCCCAAAACAAGACAATAATTTTTACTTGTCTAGTAAATGTTTCTTAATGGAAGAATTTTTAGATATTTAGACTAGAAACAAGACAAAAATACTGAGTAAGAAAAGCTTTTCTTTGCAGTGTAAACCTGCTTCAGTCCAGCTGAAATATTACTAACAGTATCAAAGATATTCTTATGTTAACTTGATAAAAATCAGTGATTTCACATCAAAAAGACACTGAGGGATGTTTGTACAATTGACCCGATCAGACACAGGACTGGAGAGGTCGTGTGTGACAGGATTATCAGATCATATTCAGCATTTAGAGGCCTTATCAATTGATGTATGAAATATGATGCATCAGGCTTTTGATATTTGCCCAGTGTTTGCCGGTTCACCTTTAATGAGTCCTTTCTCCTGCAGCGTCTGTAGTGGCGGCCGCCGGAGGATCAGCTTCTTCAGACGACTCTTCACACGCTTGCGTTCGGAGTTCTCCGTGTAAGAGGTGGAGCGAGGGACTGCGGACACAGAGATCGTGAGTGTGTGAATGTGTGTGTGTGTGTGTGTGTGTGTGTGTGAGCCTGTTTATGTGGTTTAAGAGGACACAAATTTGTATAACTACATGGGTATTACACTGGTATTACACTATAAATGTGGTTTATGAGGACATATCAAATGGCCTTAAAAACATACTAAATTATGTTTTTTTGATAAAGTAAAAATGCAGAATGTTTCCTGTGATGGGTAGGTTTAGGGGCAGTGTGTGTGTGTGTGTGTGTGTGTGTGTGTGTGTGTGTGTGTGTGTGTGTGTGTGTGTGTGTGTGTGTGTGTGTGTGTGTGTGTGTGTGTGTGTGTGTGATGGGTAGGTTTAGGGGCAGTGTAAGGGGATAGAAAATACAGTTTGTACAGTATAAAAACCGTTACACCTATGGAATGTCCCCATATGCCAAAAAAACAAACGTGTGTGTGTGTGTGTGTGTGTGTGTGTGTGTGTGTGTGTGTGTGTGTGTGTGTGTGTGTGTGTGTGTGCGTGTGCGCACTGGGCATCTTAGATGACTGAAACATACGCATTGCCTTGAATCCTCCGCGGTTCTCGTCCTCGTCTCCGCTGTGGTCCAGCAGCTCGACCGATCCGGCTCTCCTCAGGGAATACAGCAGCACATTATCCAGAGGATTCTCTTTATCCTGACACACATGGGATTTAACGCAGTAAAATGATCAAACGTGACAGTAAAGACATTTATAATGTTACTAAAGATTATATTTCTAATAAATGCTGTTCTTTTGAACTTTCTATTCATCAAAGAATCCTGAAGAATAAAATGCATCACAGTTTCCACAGAAATATGAACTCTGTTCAACACTGATGATAATCATAATATGTGTTGATCATCAGATCCTCATCTGAGAATGATTAGTGAAGGATCAGTGATACTGAAGACTGGAGTAATGATGATGATGATCACAGGAATAAATCACACTTTACTATATATTCACACAGAGAACAGATGATCTACACTGGAGGTGTCCAGTGTGTGTGATGGGTAGGTTTAGAGGCAGTGTGTGTGTGTGTGTGTGTGTGTGTGTGTGTGTGTGTGTGTGTGTGTGTGTGTGTGTGTGTGTGTATGTGTGTGTGTGTGTGTGTGTGTGTGTGTGTGTGTGTGTGTGTGATGGGTAGGTTTAGGGGCAGTGTGTGTGTGTGTGTGTGTGTGTGTGTGTGTGTGTGTGTGTGTGTGTGTGTGTGTGTGTGATGGGTAGGTTTAGAGGCAGTGTGTGTGTGTGTGTGTGTGATGGGTAGGTTTAGGGGCAGTGTGTGTGTGTGTGTGTGTGTGTGTGTGTGTGATGGGTAGGTTTAGGGGCAGTGTGTGTGTGTGTGTGTGTGATGGGTAGGTTTAGGGGCTGTGTGTGTGTGTGTGTGTGTGTGTGTGTGTGTGTGTGTGTGTGTGTGTGTGTGTGTGTGTGTGTGTGTGTGTGTGTGTGTGTGTGTGTGTGTGTGTGTGTGTGTGATGGGTAGGTTTAGAGGCAGTGTGTGTGTGTGTGTGTGTGTGATGGGTAGATTTAGGGGCAGTGTGTGTGTGTGTGTGTGTGTGTGTGTGTGTGTGTGTGTGTGTGTGTGTGTGTGTGTGTGTGTGTGTGTGTGTGTGATGGGTAGGTTTAGGGGTAGGGGCAGTGTAAGGGGATAGACAATACGGTTTGTACGGTATAAAAACCATTACGCCTATGGAATGTCCCCACAATTCACAAAAACAAACATGTGTGTGTGTGTGTGTGTGTGTGTGTGTGTGTGTGTGTGTGTGTGTGTGTGTGTGTGTGTGTGTGTGTGTGTGTGTGTGTGTGTGTGGTGTGTGTGGTGTGTGTGTGTGTGTGATGGGTAGGTTTAGGGGCAGTTAAGGGGGATATAATGTACAGTTTGTACAGTGTAAAATCCATTACGCCTATGGAAAGTTCCCACAATTCACAAAAAACGTGTGTGTGTGTGTGTATGTGTGACTCACTAGTCTGTCGATGACATTCTGGATGGTTCTGTACCATTCTCTGATGAGAGAGTCCGTCTCCGACTGCAGCAAGAATTCATTTCCTGTAATCGTCCTCAGCTATACACACACACACACACACACACACACACACACACACACACACACACACACACACACACAGATAAGAAGTGTTGTTCTGTTAAACATTTTATCACCATTCAAATTTTTAACAGAGGAAGTAACTGAGGAAGTAAATACTAAACCCTACAGTGTCAACAGCTCACACAGTTAGACTGTTTTAACCGAGAAATAAACGTGTTTGAGACGACGTCTGCTTTAGCAAAACGGCTCCATTTAATCTCATTTCTGTCTCTTTTTCACCTTGAAGACGTTTTTCTTGCTGGACAGTTCGTTGGTCCACTGAAGCTGAGCTCCTCTCAGATCCACGCTGCTCTCTGGACGGCTGTTGCCCGGTTTCTGCATGTAAACACACACACACACACACATACTCAGCAATATTTGACTTTTAAAGATATGGAATTGATTCCAGGTTATTCCCTGTTAGTCTCACCCAACTATCAGGATTCTGGCTTTTAGGGTCTTTGAAGAAGACGAGACTGTTTCCCACCAGCACCACCCATGAAGGATTCCAGTTTTTCCTGCAAACACAGAAAATAAACTCCATTTTTGCTGCTGGTAAGTTGAGCAAATAGTGCAAAGAGACCCCATTTAGGAAGCCTGGATGGCAGCCGAACTCAGCCCCGCCCACAGCCAAACTCAGCCCCGCCCACAACTTCTGAGCTTAGCTCGGGCAGTTCGGTCTGGCCTTGATCCATAGAGGAGTAATTATAATACAGAAACTGACCAATGAGATCATCAGGGCGGGCTTTAGCCGATGACGGACAGATGATCAACAGAAACTGACCAATGAGATCATCAGGGCGGGCTTTAGCCGATGACGGACAGATGATCAACAGTAACTGACCAATGAGATCATCAGGGCGGGCTTTAGACGATGATGGACAGATGATCAAAAGAAACTGACCAATGAGATCATCAGGGCGGGCTTTAGACGATAATGGACAGATGATCAACAGAAACTGACCAATGAGATCATCAGGGCGGGCTTTAGACGATGACGGACAGATGATCAACAGAAACTGACCAATGAGATCATCAGGGCGGGCTTTAGCCGATGACGGACAGATGATCAACAGAAACTGACCAATGAGATCATCAGGGCGGGCTTTAGACGATGACGGACAGATGATCAACAGAAACTGACCAATGAGATCATCAGGGCGGGCTTTAGACGATGACGGACAGATGATCAACAGAAACTGACCAATGAGATCATCAGGGCGGGCTTTAGACGATGACGGACAGATGATCAACAGAAACTGACCAATGAGATCATCAGGGCGGGCTTTAGCCGATGACGGACAGATGATCAACAGAAACTGACCAATGAGATCATCAGGGCGGGCTTTAGCCGATGACGGACAGATGATCAACAGAAACTGACCAATGAGATCATCAGGGCGGGCTTTAGACGATGACGGACAGATGATCAACAGAAACTGACCAATGAGATCATCAGGGCGGGCTTTAGACGATGACGGACAGATGATCAACAGAAACTGACCAATGAGATCATCAGGGCGGGCTTTAGACGATGACGGACAGATGATCAACAGAAACTGACCAATGAGATCATCAGGGCGGGCTTTAGACGATGACGGACAGATGATCAACAGAAACTGACCAATGAGATCATCAGGGCGGGCTTTAGCCGATGACGGACAGATGATCAACAGAAACTGACCAATGAGATCATCAGGGCGGGCTTTAGCCGATGACGGACAGATGATCAACAGAAACTGACCAATGAGATCATCAGGGCGGGCTTTAGCCGATGACGGACAGATGATCAACAGAAACTGACCAATGAGATCATCAGGGCGGGCTTTAGCCGATGACGGACAGATGATCAACAGAAACTGACCAATGAGATCATCAGGGCGGGCTTTAGCCGATGACGGACAGATGATCAACAGAAACTGACCAATGAGATCATCAGGGCGGGCTTTAGCCGATGACGGACAGATGATCAACAGAAACTGACCAATGAGATCATCAGGGCGGGCTTTAGCCGATGACGGACAGATGATCAACAGTAACTGACCAATGAGATCATCAGGGCGGGCTTTAGCCGATGACGGACAGATGATCAACAGAAACTGACCAATGAGATCATCAGGGCGGGCTTTAGCCGATGACGGACAGATGATCAACAGAAACTGACCAATGAGATCATCAGGGCGGGCTTTAGCCGATGACGGACAGATGATCAACAGAAACTGACCAATGAGATCATCAGGGCGGGCTTTAGCCGATGACGGACAGATGATCAACAGTAACTGACCAATGAGATCATCAGGGCGGGCTTTAGCCGATGACGGACAGATGATCAACAGAAACTGACCAATGAGATCATCAGGGCGGGCTTTAGCCGATGACGGACAGATGATCAACAGTAACTGACCAATGAGATCATCAGGGCGGGCTTTAGCCGATGATGGACAGATGATCGACAGTAACTGACCAATGAGATCATCAGGGCGGGCTTTAGCCGATGATGGACAGATGATCAACAGAAACTGACCAATGAGATCATCAGGGCGGGCTTTAGCCGATGATGGACAGATGATCGACAGTAACTGACCAATGAGATCATCAGGGCGGGCTTTAGCCCATGACGGACAGATGATCAACAGAAACTGACCAATGAGATCATCAGGACGGGCTTTAGCCGATGACGGACAGATGATCAACAGAAACTGACCAATGAGATCATCAGGGCGGGCTTTAGCCGATGACGGACAGATGATCAACAGTAACTGACCAATGAGATCATCAGGGCGGGCTTTAGCCGATGATGGACAGATGATCGACAGTAACTGACCAATGAGATCATCAGGACGGGCTTTAGCCGATGACGGACAGATGATCAACAGAAACTGACCAATGAGATCATCAGGGCGGGCTTTAGCCGATGATGGACAGATGATCGACAGTAACTGACCAATGAGATCATCAGGGCGGGCTTTAGCCGATGATGGACAGATGATCAACAGTAGCGTAATCATCATGTCATCAAAGGGGCTTGGGTTATATTTGTTCGACTCCTAAACGGAGAGCTTGTTCGTATCTGCATCACCTTCACTATTTCTCTCAGTAATGAGGATCATGTTGGGTCAGTACTCTGTGTATCATTAAATTCTTTTATTTTTTTACAACACCGGCAAAGATCGTTTATTCCAGCGTGTGTGCAGACAGGGTTTCCATGTTTTTACAACAAAACCCGCCAACTACTAGCCCTAAACAATAGCTTCTCGGGGGGTTCTCCGGGGGAAAATGGCGTTTGGGGGGTAAAATTTGTGTTATTTTGGCAAGGTTGCTGCTAAAATTCGCACTCATGGGTCTATATATCACATAATTGAGGCCGCTTCAACCCGCAAAAACGCGGACTTGGCAACACAGTGCAGTTGTAAGTCGCTCCGCTGCTCTGATTGGTTGTCGGTCTGTCCAATCGAGGTCTTTCCTGGTTGGGTTGAAACACGCCCCATAATCACAGCCCAATGGAGCATCAGAGCATTTAATGAAACATAAAAAATGAACCGCTCGTGCTTCACCATATCTCACTGGCTAACATTAAGCAGCATTATCTACAACTAGTTAGATTTACGCTTACAACAAGACAAACATGAGGCAATTAAGTACAAAAAGTACACTAATTAACATACATTCTCTGAAAAATCTTCATATCTCTTGCCATTTGATCTTGTTTTAAATATGTTGAAACATTTGAACTGGAAAACAGGACAAAAATGCTGATGAAGCTGTTTTTTTGCAGCACAAGCCAAATTCTGACTGTAATCTAGATCCATCTAAAGTGACTCAGAGTGTGTGTCTGTGTTTGCATGTTGTAGATCAAGGTGTGTTTGCGTGTGTGTGTGTGTGTAGATAAGCTCACCTCAGTTTCCTGCCTCCTTCTGCTATCTTGGTTTTGTTGAGCAGACCGGCCTTTTCCAGTTCCTGTCATAACACAGCCGGTCAGTGTGTATCATGAGTGTGTGTGTGTGTGTGTGTGTGTGTGTGTGCGTGTGTGTGTGTGTGTGTGGGTGTGTGTTTAGTGAAAGTTTTCAGTGGAAATGGGTTTATAGAATTACATCATCATAATTAGTTTTGTATAAACCATTTGTGCGCTCATCTACCCAGCTGAAAAGAGCAGATGAATTTACAGGTTACTATTATTATTGTTATTTATTAATTATTTATTAATTATATTATATGGAAGCTTTTTCAGCCACAGAATAAAAAAATGCTAATAGCGATTTACTTTGTAACTTTATAATTCACAATTGTTCATATCTCAATCCATGGATTTATGGATGGATGTGTGGATGGATGGATTGATTGATGGATGGATGTGTGGATGGATGAATGGATGAATGGATGAATGGATGTGTGGATGTGTGTGTGGATGGGTGGGTGGGTGGATGGATGGATGGATGGATGGATGTGTGGATGGATGGATGGATGGATGGACTGATGTGTGGATGGATGAGTGGATGTGTGGATTGATGGAAGGATGGGTGAATCTGTTAATGGATGGATGGGTGGATGGATGGGTGGATTTGTGGATGGGTGGATGGATGTGTGGATGGATGGATGGATGTGTGGATTTGTGGATGGATGGATGGGTGGATGGATGTGTGGATGGATGGGTGGATGGATGTGTGGATTTGTGGATGGGTGGATGAATGTGTGGATTTGTGGATGGGTGGATGGTTTGATGGATGGCTGGATGGATGTGTGGATCGATTGATGGATGGATGGATGGGTGGGAGGATGGGTGTGTGGATGGATTGATGGATGGATGTGTGGATGAATGGATGGATGGATGTGTGGAGGGGTGGATGGATGGATGGATGTGTGAATGTGTGGATGGCTGGATGGATGTGCGGATGGATGGGTGGATGGATGTGTGGATGGATGAGTGGATGGATGAGTTGATGTGTAGATGGCTGGATGGATGTGTGGATGGATGGATGGATGGATGGATGGATGGATGGATGGATGGATGGATGTGTGGATGGCTGGATGGGTGTGTGGATGGATGGATGGATGAGTGGATGGCTGGATGGATGAGTGGATGTGTGGATGGATGGATGAGTGGATGTGTGGATAGATGAGTGGATGTGAGGATGGCTGGATGAATGTGTGGAAGGATGGATGGATGTGTGGATGGATGGATGAGTGGACGTGTGGATGGATGGATGTGTGGATGGATGAGTGGATCAGAGGATGTGTGGATGGATGATGTGTGGATGATGGATGGATTAATGGATGGATGCGTGGATGGATGGATGAGTGAATGGATGGATGGATGTGTGGATGATGGATGGATTAATGGATGGATGGATGGATGGCTGGATGGATGTGTGGATGGATGGATGGATGTGTGGATGGATGAGTGGATGTGTGGATGGCTGGATGGATGAGGGGATGTGTGGATGGATGAGTGGATGTGTGGATGGATGGATGATGGATTGATGTGTGGATGGATGGATGAGTGGATCAGATGATGTGTGGATGATGGATTGATTAATGGATGGAGGTGTGGATGGATGGATGAGTGGATGGATGGATGGATGATGTGTGGATGATGGATGGATTAATGGATGGATGGATGGATGTGTGGATGGATGGATGGAAGTGTGGGATGGATGTGTGGATGGATGAGTGGATGGATGTGTGGATGGATTGATGGATGGCTGGATGGATGTGTGGATCGATTAATGGATGGATGGATGGGTGGGTGGATGTGTGGATGGATGGATGGATAGGTGGATGTGTGGATGGATGGATGGATGTGTGAATGTGTGGATGGATGGATGTGTGGATGGATAGATGGATGTGTGGATGGATGGATGTGTGAATGTGTGGATGGCTGGATGGATGTGTGGATGGATGAGTTGATGTGTGGATGGATGTGTGGATGGATGAGTTGATGTGCGGATGGATGTGTGGATGGATGAGTTGATGTGCGGATGGATGTGTGGATGGATGAGTTGATGTGCGGATGGATGTGTGGATGGATGAGTTGATGTGCGGACGGATGTGTGGATGGATGAGTTGATGTGCGGATGGATGTGTGGATGGATGAGTTGATGTGCGGATGGATGTGTGGATGGATGAGTTGATGTGCGGATGGATGTGTGGATGGATGAGTTGATGTGCGGATGGATGTGTGGATGGATGAGTTGATGTGTGGATGGATTGATGGATGGATGGACTGATGGATGTGTGGATGGCTGGATGGATGGATGTGTGGATGGATGGATGGATGGATGCTCACCGGTGTGACCCCTTCACTATCTGGTGAGCTGTCAGATGAAGGTGTTTCCAGCCTGTAGTCTGACTGCAGAGATATAGAAATATAGAAATATGGGCTTCATACTTCATGACCACCTGCTGCTAATATTCAGAGTCAGATACTCAGTTATACGGCAGATGTGTCTTAACTCTTTTGATGGAATAAAATGATTTGCTTATAAATGACCAATATTTAAAGTAGAGTTGGTTTCGCCGGCGACTGGTGTGTTCAGGAGGCTCTAGAGTAGAAAGGTCTGCTGTGTGTTTGCCTCAGCAGCTCTAGAGTAATGTGGCACATTCTTCAGCTCGTGCAGATGAGCATTAATGGAATAAACACGAGCTCAGCGTCAGCTCCTGTTGAGCTGCTCTAGTGTGTGAGGTGGGCTGTGAAATGAAAGATGGCTGATGAGTGCTTTAATGCCATGCCAGCCTCCTCGGCTATCGTCATGGAATATAAAAACGACATTAATATTTACTTTAGATAAAAACTCTGCATGGATTCAGGAGTTACTTAAAGTGTTTGAACTAAAGTCATAAGACTAAAACTAAAAACAGATGGATAGATGGGTGAATGGATGGATGGCGGTATAGACGGATAGATGGATGGATGGATAGACGGATGGATAGATGGGTGGAGGGATGTATAGAAGTATGGATGGGTGGGTGGGTGGGTGGATAGATGATAGATGAATGATAGATGGATGGATGGATGGATGGATGGATGGATGGATGGATGTGTGGATGTGTGGGCGGATGAATGAATGAAAGGATGGATGGATGGATGGATGGATGAATGATGGATGGATGTGTGGGTGGATGAATGAATGAATGAATGAATGAATGAATAGACAGATGGATAGACGGTGAGTATACATAGAGCTCGGTGGAGGGATGTTTTGAAGAATGGATTTGGATAGATGATAGATGAATGATATATTGATGGATGGATGGATGGATGAATGAATGAAGACAGATGGATAGAAGGATGTATAGATGGGTGGATGGATGGACGGACGGACGGATAGACAGACAGATGGATGGATGGA
>NC_090183.1:1610000-1615000 GCF_024679245.1 Pseudorasbora parva
GGTTATGATCTGTAATGTCTGCAGTACCCTGAGCATGCCTGAGTTCTGCAAGGGGAGCGACAGGTGCCTGATGTCCCGCTGAACCACACCGACCTACACACACAAGAGACACACACATTACAACACAGCCAAATATACACCCATCAGGCATAACATTATGACCTAATATTGTGTTGGTCCTCCTTTTGCTGACCCGTCGAGGCATGGACTCCATTAGACCCGTAAAGGTGCACTGTGGTATCTGGCACCAATATGTTAGCAGCAGATCCTTTTAGTCCTGTAAGTTGTGAGGTGGGGCCATCATGGATCGGACTTGTTTGTTCAGCTCTTCCCACAGATGCTCGATTGGATTGAGATCTGGGGAATCTGGAGGCCAAGTCGACGCCTCAAACTGGTTGTTGTGCTCCTCAAACCATTCCTGAAGCATTTGTGCTTTGTGTCAGGAGCATTATCCTGCTGGAAGAGCCACAGCCACCAGAATACCGTTTCCATCAAAGGCTGAACATGGTCTCAGCAATGCTTAGGTAGGTGGAGCGTGTCAAAGTAACATCCACATGGATGGAGGACCCAAGGTTTCCCAGCAGAACATTGGCCAAAGCATCACACTGCCTCCGCCGGCTCGCCTTCTTCCCATAGTGCATCCTGGGGCCATGTGTTCCCCAGGTAAGCCACACACACACACCCGGCCATCCTCGTGATGTAAAAAAACACGTGATTCCTCAGACCAGGCCACCTTCTTCCATTGCTCCGTGGTCCAGTTCTGATGCTCACGTGCCACTGTTGGTGCTTTCGGCGGGGTCAGGGGTCAGGGGGCCTAATATATCCCACCCACTAACAGGAGCCGTGATGAAGAGATCATCAGTGTTTTTCATAATGTTATGCCTGATCGGTGTATAATTTGTTTAATTAGAGTGAGGGATAATGCATGACTGGATGTCTCTGATTGGTCGATGGTGGTGCGGTTCCGGGATCTGATTGGCCACTCACCTTGCTTTGGTTGCTGTCGCTCTCGCGGGCGCGGCGGGGAGGTTTCCACGAGCGCTCCTTGGTAACGGTGTTGACGTAGTAACAGCGTCCGCTGCCGGGGTCGCGGTACTGATCCCACAGCTGCAGCGTCTGGAGGGGCAGTTGCCCCGGAAACGGCTTCGGCGGCTCCGCCCACTGCCGTCTCCCCTGCTCTGACAGAGAACTCTGGGAAATGTAGGCTGAGGACGAGAGCTGAGGAGAGGAAACATTAGAGAGAAATATGACAGATATTACACAGAAAATGCAGCACGCGTGTGATGCTATGAACTCTATAATATTTGAATTAGCCTTTATTATTATATTTAAGTTTTCATTTTCATTTTTGTATTTTTGTTTTTAATTGTATAATATTTTATATAGTAAATATATGCACACTGATATTTATTTATAAATTATTAAGTATAAAGTGTATAGAAATTTTACAAACATATATACTGTAAGTATACTGTATACATATATTTACACACATACACACACACACACACATTTATTTCTGTATAGTTTCTGTATAGTTAAAATTAGAGAACTAGAAAACTGAAAAAAGTTTACATTTTTCATCTAATATTTTATATTTTTCAATTAACAACGATTTTTTAAATGTACAAAATGTAAGATTTTTTTGTTTTCTTATTTTTAACAATATTAATACGTATTTATTTACTTGTTTCTAATTTCTAATTTTAGTTTGTTTATTTAATATTTTATTTATTTTAGAAATGTTTTGTATCCCCAACATTGATCGTTAAAACTTTCACATTTCTAATTTCAGTTTTAATATTTTTTGTACTTCAGTAATGAAAATTAAAAACTAGAAAACTGAAATAAGTTTGTTTTTCATCAAAATTTTTTTTTAATTTCAGCTCTTCAATCATCAATGATTTTTAAAATCTTAAAGTCCATTTTTTAATCATTTTAATAACTGTAATATTAAAATTAATAGTTAACTTTCAGTTTTCTTATTTCAGTTTTAGTTTGAACATTTTTAGTATTTCAGTGACAAAGGTATATTTTATTATAAAAATATAATTGTAATTGTATAATATTGTAAAAAATATTAAATAAGATCTAATATTTCATTTCAGCTTAAACTATTATTAATAGAACAATAACAACACTGGTTCACAGAGGAAGTTGAGCATTACCGGTGACGTCATTTTAGTTGTTTATTTCAGACTCGACCAATCACATGATGCGAAATCAGTTCAAAAAGTCATAATGGCTGATGTTTTGGTGAATGCAGGCGTGATTTCTAATATGTGTGATTTGTGTAGACTGATTAGAGCATGTTTAAAAATGTACCGAGGTGAACTTCAGAGTGCATTTTGGGACGCATGTGTGTGTGTGTGTGTGTGTGGTTATAGACGTACTCTTCACAAAGTAAGAAAACAGCTTGAAGCCACAACCGTCAAGAGGAAGTGGCCTAAAACACAGACACACACAACTATATGAACAATACAGAGAAGGAAGATAAACCATTAGAAGCCACCGAACAATAAATCAGGGCGAATGTAAAAGGTTTGCTGATGTCATTGCATGCACTTTAGGCCAGACGGTGTTGGAGTGCACTTAAAAGCTTTGGCCGGCGGATTAGGGTCTGTTTGTGCTGTAAATCTCCAGTGGAGATGCTGCATATGGAGGCATGTTTAACGGTGTAGATCAGGATTATATAACTCTATGTCTCTATGATGCCATATGGCGAGACCAGAGTCATCTGCAGGTGTCTCTCGCTCGGACTTCTGCATGACTAGCCCTGCGTCCCAATTCGCCTACTATCCATACTAAATAGTACTCGAAAATAGTATTAGTATGTCCCAAATCGCAGTATGTTGAAAAGAGTATGCCAAAGACACCCGGATGGTTTACTATTTCCGGTCAGAATTCGAAGGGCGGATCGATGCGCAGCTGATATTACCCACAACCCATTGCGAGTAGGACGAGGATTAGAACTACAAACGCTGGTAAAAAAAGTGTTAAAAAACTACAAACATGATGGATGTGCGAGTCTGACGGTTAAGTTGAGAGGTTCAGATAAAGGGGTTTGAGTGATCAATTATCAGTATTTAACCTGACATTTATTCAGTGTTGTCACATTATATTTCACCGGCAGCAGCATTGTGAACTTTTGTAATGATACATTTGGCCATTAACTTTTAAATGCATCATTATATTTAAACTGCAAACATGAGGAGAGTCTCTGCATTATATCCCACACATGGCGGCTACATTTCTCTCCGATACAGAAGGAGATTAAACTGAATGTGGAGGATGTGAACTAAGGAACAAATGTGAAGCCCCAGTAAAAACTTTTGTCCCCTTGCTTCTTTCTTCTTTCCTGAGAGCATTCCAACATGATACCAGTGTAATTTATTACTGTAAAACCAATGAAGCTGTGCCTATTTCAGGGCTCTTGGTTAATGGTTTGCTTTACTTTTTGGAAGATTTAGAAACCTTTCCTAAGCAACAGAAGATCTAAATATCATCACCAGTAATGATATTTTATGTGTGCTGCACTATATATATATATATACATACAGTGAGGAAAATAAGTATTTGAACACCCTGCTATTTTGCAAGTTGTCCCACTTAGAAATCATGGAGGGGTCTGGAATTGTCGTCGTAGGTGCATGACCACTGTGAGAGACATAATCTAAAAAAAAATCCAGAAATCACAATGTATGATTTTTTTAACCTATTTATTTGTGATACAGCTGAAAACAAGTATTTGAACACCTGAGAAAATCAATGTTAATATTTGGTACAGTAGCCTTTTGTTTGCAATTACAGAGGTCAAACGTTTCCTGTCGTTTTTCACAGCAGGAGGGATTTTGGCCGACTCCTCCACACAGATCTTCTCTAGATCCGTCAGGTTTCTGGCCTGTCGATGAGAAACACAGAGTTTGAGGTCCTCCAAAGATTCTCTATTGGGTTTCGGTCTGGAGACTAGCTAGGCTACGCCAGAACCTTGATATGCGTCTGACAGAGCCACGCCTTGGTTATCCTGGCTGTGCTTCGGGTCATTGTCATGTTGGAAGACCCAGCCTCGACCCATCTTCAATGCTCTAACTGAGGGAAGGAGGTTTATCCCCAAAATCTCCCAATAGATGGCCCCGGTCATCCTCTCCTTAATACAGTGCAGTCGCCCTGTCCCATGTGCAGAAAACACCCCCACAGCATGATGCTGCCACCCCCATGCTTCACAGTAGGGATGGTACTCATTAAAATTCTTCCTCTAAACACAATTAGTGGAATTAGGACCAAAAAGTTCTGTTTTGGTCTCATCTGACCACATGACTTTCTCCCATGACTCCTCTGGATCATCCAAATGGTCATTGGCAAACTTAAGACGGGCCTGGACATGTGCTGGTTTAATGGGAACCTTCCATGCCATGCACGATTTCAAACCATGACGTCTTAGTGTATTACCAACAGTAACCTTGGAAACGATGGTCCCAGCTCTTTTCAGGTCATTGACCAGCTCCTCCGTGTAGTTTGGGATGATTTCTCACCTTAGGATCATTGAGACCCACGAGGTGAGATCTGGCATGGAGCCCCAGTCCGAGGGAGATTGACAGTCATGTTTAGCTTCTTCCATTTTCTAATGATTGCTCCAACAGTGGACCATTTTTCACCAAGCTGCTTGGTATCTTCCCCGTAGCCCTTTCCAGTCTTGTGGAGGTGCACAATTTTGTCTCTAGTGTCTTTGGACAGCTCTGTGGTCTTGGCCATGTTAGTAGTTGGACTCTTACTGATTGTATGGGGTGGACAGGTGTCTTTATGCAGCTAACGACCTCAAACAGGTGCATCTAATGTAGGATAATAAATGGAGTGGAGGTGGACATCTTAAAGGCAGACTTACAGCTCTTTGAGGGTCAGAATTCTAGCTGATAGACAGGAGTTCAAATATATATATAATAAGTCTTGATGAAAAGTAACTTATGCTGCCTTCACATGCTATTGGAATTATCGTAAATACG
>NC_090183.1:1620000-1625000 GCF_024679245.1 Pseudorasbora parva
ATTTTAAATTATAATAATAGGCCTATTTCACAATTTTTACTGTATTTTTGATTAAATAAACACAGCCTTGGTATGAAACAGCTATTTTAAATTATAATAATATTTCTCAATTTTTACTGTATTTTTGATTAAATAAACGCAGCCTTGGTATGAAACAGTTATTTTAAATTATAATAATATTTCACAATTTTTACTGTATTTTTGATCAAATAAAAACAGCCTTATTTTAAATTATAATAATATTTCTCAATTTGTACTGTATTTTTGATTAAATAAACACAGCCTTGGTATGAAACAGTTATTTTAAATTATAATAATAGGCCTATTTCACAATTTTTACTGTATTTTTGATCGAGTAAATATAACTCTACCTGAGCAGTGCGTTGGCATGCAGGGCGTGAGGGAGCCTCGCGGAATCAACTTGAGATTGTCAGATGCTGATTGGCTGCTGGGCATGGAGGGGCGGAACGTGCTGATTGGCAGCTCGATGACGTATGTGGCCGGCACATATATCGGTTTGACCTTCACGCCCACGCCGATTCTCCGGGCCTGCCACCAGTCCGCATTGGTCTTCTTCAGGAGCAGAAAGCGTTCTCCGTCGTGGATGGAGACCAGCCGGCCGTCGGACCCGCGGTATGAGTAGTCATACTGGGCTTCGAGGATCACGGTTTCGCCCAATTTGGATCCGGAGCCCAGTCCACTTTTCCCCAAACCCGGCGGTGAAACGGGTCCGCGGCGCCAGCTACCCGACAGCATGCTTTAAGCAGAGGCTTGGAGACGAGACGAGAGGACCGCAGTGCAGAGACACGACACAACAGCCATCTTCTGCAACAGAAACAATCACATAATATTTCTTTGCACTGAAAATAATGTTAGTTCACCCAAAAATGAAATGTCTGTCATTAACTCCTCTCCCTAATGTCGCTCCACACCCGTAAGACCTCCGCTCATCTTCACACACAGTTTAAGATATTTTATATTTAGTCCGAGAGCGTATGCAAGTGTATGCACACTATACTGTCCATGTCCAGAAAGGGAATAAAAACATCATCACAGTAGTCCATATGAGACATCAGTGGGTTAATTAGAGTCTCTTGAAGCATCCAAAATACATTTGGGTCCAAAAATAACAAAAACTACGACTTTATTCAGCATTGGCTTCTCTTCCGCGTTTGTGTTCAATCCTCAAATAAAGATTCAAACGGTTATGAATCAGCGAATCGATTCATGATTGGGATCGTGTGTCAAACTGCTGAAATCACGAGACATTGGTGATCCGAATCATGAATCAATACGCAGATGAGTGTGTGTGTATGAGTGTGTGTGTATGTGTGTGTGTGAGTGTGTGTGTATGAGTATGTGTGTGTGTGTGTATGAGTGTGTGTATGAGTGTGAGTGTGTGTACAAGTGTGAGTGTGTGTACGAGTGTGAGTGTGTGTATGAGTGTGAGTGTGTGTATGAGTGTGAGTGTGTGTATGAGTGTGAGTGTGTGTACGAGTGTGAGTGTGTGTATGAGTGTGTGTAGTCACTGCTGAAGGCCGACAGGTTAATGCTCACTGCAGGATGCAACACCAGAAAGCAAAACCCACCACCAGTGTGTGTGTGTGTGTGTGTGTGTGTGTGTGTGTGTGTGTGTGTGTGTGTGTGTTAGTGAGACAGGGTGTAATGTGTGAGTGTGTGCCATGTACGTGTATGTGTGTGTATATGCACGAGCGTGTGTGTGTGTGCATGTGTGCGTGAATTTATGTGTGAGTGTGACGTGCATCTGTGTGTGCATGTGTTTGTGTGTGCGTGTGTACATGTCTGAGTGTGTGCATATGTTTGAGTGTGTGTGCATGTGTGTGTTTTTTGAAAGTGTGTGTGCGTGTCTGTGCACATGAGCATGTGTCCGCAAGTTTGTGTGTGTTTGCATGTGAGTGTGCATGCATGTTTTTGTGTGTGCTCGTGTGAGTCTGTGTAAGTGTGTGCGTGCCATCTCTCTGTGTGTGTGTGTGTGTGTATGTTAGTGTGTGTGTGTATGAGTGAGTGAGTGTACCTGAGTGTGTGTGTGTACGTTTGTATATGTGTGTGTAAATGTGAGTGTGTGTAAGTTTATATGTGTGTTTGTGTGAGTCTATGTGTGTGTCTTTGTGAGAGTGAATGTATGTGATTGTGTGAGTCCGTGTGAGTGAGTGCGTGCCACCTGTGTGTGTGTGTTCATGACTGAGTGTGCGTACCTGAGTGTGTGTGTGTTCATGACTGAGTGTGCGTACCTGAGTGTGTGTGTGTTCATGACTGAGTGTGCGTACCTGAGTGTGTGTGTGTGCGTGTGCATTTCTGTGTGAGTGTGTGTACATGTGTCAGTGTGTGTAAGTTTGTATGTGTGTGTATGTTTATGTGTATGTGATTGAGTCTGTGTAAGTGAGTGCATGCCATCTGTGTGTGTGCATTAGTGAGTGTTTGAATCTGTGCTTGACTGAGTGTGTTAATGTGTGTGAGCATGTCTGTGAGTGTGTGTATGTGTGTGCACTTGTGTGTGAGTGCGTGTGTATATGTGTGCATGTGTGTGTGTGTGTGTGTGTGCAGGTTTACTGATAATCCTCACACACTTATAAAGCAGGATGACTAAATGACTCTTAATTCAACATGAGCTCAGAAAGTCTCGTGAAAAGCTTCTATTATGCATTTCTTCCCTTTCTTTACAAATTACACAATCGGCAAAACCACTCGTTCATTGTTTTAACCATGTTTATGTTTATTTATTAAAATGTTTGTGTCACTGCCATGTGATCGAGAGAGTAAAAAAAAAAAGAAATAAGGAGATGAAGTGCAGAAAACAGGAAACCACACGAGCTTCACCATCACTAAAGTCCAACACACTCGCAGAAAATTCTTCTCCTTTATCACTGGAGGAGTGCACACACACGCCAGGCCTTCAAAGCCGCTTCAGTCTGACACTCTGTGTGTGTGTGTGTGTACGGCCCTTCAGACACACACATTGTGGCAAAAACAAGTGATTTCCTACAGAGAGGCTGAAATCTGCTATAAGCTCCATCTGTGCCAGGAGTGAAGGTCACACACACACACACACACACACACACACACTCTCTCAGTGTGTGAACAATGTTAAAATGCTCAGCTAGATTTCCCATTTGTGAATGTGAACGTGTGTTGTGACGATCATCTCCTTCAGTGCACAAAAGAAAAGCTTACAGGTTTTAAATGATGACCGACACTTTATTTCCACTGGAACTATTGCTTTGACATTTATAAACAGTTATCTGTGTGTGTGTGTGTGTGTGTTAGTAAGAGTGTGTGTGAGACTGTCTGAATGTGTGTATGTAAGAGTGTGTGAGTGTGTATGAGTGAGTGTGTGTGTATGTGTGTGAGAGTGTCTGAATGTGTGTGTGTGAGTAATTGTGTGTGTGAGAGAGTGTTTATTTAAGTGTGTATGAGTGAGTGTATGTGAGAGTATCTGAATGTGTGTGTCTGTGTGTATATGTGTGGGAGAGTGTCTGAATGTGTCTGTGTGAGTAATTGTGTGTGTGAGAGAGTGTTTATTTAAGTGTGTATGAGTGAGTGTATGTGAGAGTATCTGAATGTGTGTGTCTGTGTGTATATGTGTGTGAGAGTGTCTGAATGTGTGTGTGTGTGTGTGTGAGTAATTTTGTGTGTGAGAGAGTGTTTATTTAAGTGTGTATGAGTGAGTGTATGTGAGAGTGTCTGAATGTGTGTGTCTGTGTGTATATGTGTGGGAGAGTGTCTGAATGTGTGTGTGTGAGTAATTGTGTGTGTGAGAGGGTGTTTATTTAAGTGTGTATGAGTGAGTGTATGTGAGAGTGTCTGAATGTGTGTGTCTGTGTGTATATGTGTGGGAGAGTGTCTGAATGTGTGTGTGTGAGTAATTGTGTGTGTGAGAGTGTTTATTTAAGTGTGTATGAGTGAGTGTATGTGAGAGAGTGTCTGAATGTGTGTGTCTGTGTGTATATGTGTGGGAGAGTGTGTGAGTGAGTGTGTATGTGTGTGAGAGTGTCTGAATGTGTGTGTGTGTGTGTAATTGTGTGTGTGAGAGAGAGAATGTTTATGTAAGTGTGTATGAGTGAGTGTATGTGAGAGTGTCTGAATGTGTGTATGTAAGTGTGTATGAGTGAGTGCGTGTGTGAGAGAATGTGTGTGTGAATGTGTAAGTGTGTGAGCGTGTCTGTGTATGTGACAGTGTGTGTGTGATTGTGTGTGTGAGTAATTGTGTGTGTGTGTGTAAATGTGTGTGTGTGTCTGAATGTGTGTGTGTGTGTGAGAGTGTGTATGTGAGTGTCTGAATGTGTGTGTGTGTGTGCGTGTGTGTGTAAGTGTGTCGGTGTGTGTGTATGTGTGTGAGTGTCTGAATGTGTCTATGTAAGTGTTTATGAGTGAGTGTGTGTGTGCGTGTGAGAGAATGTGTGTGTAAATGTCTAAGTGTGTGAGCATCTGTATGTACGTGTGAGAGTGTGTTTCTGTGAGAGTGTGTGAGTGAGTGTTTGAGTGTGTGTGAGAGTGAGTGTGCTTGTCTGTGTGTGAGAGTGTATAAGAGTGAGTGTGTGGTGTGTGTGTGTGTCTGTATGAGAGTGTGTGTGTGTGTGTGTGTGTGTGTGTGTCTGTGTGTGAGAGTGTATGAGAGTGAGTGTGTGGTGTGTGTGAATGTGGTGTGTGTGACAGTGAGTGTGTGTGTGTGTGTGTGGTGTGTGTGTATGTGGTGTGTGTGAGAGTGAGTGTGTTTGAGTGTGTGGTGTGTGTGTATGTCTGTGTATGAGAGTGAGTGTGAGTGTGTTGTGTGTGTATGTCTGTGTATGAGAGTGCGTGTGCGTGTGTGTGTGTGTGTGTGTGTGTGTGTGTGTGTGTGTGTGTTGTCGATGTGGCATTGAGCTCCACGTTTGCCCTTCACTCTCTCTGCCCTGTTGCCGTGTTGCTCCAGATCTCTGTTACTAATATCCGATTCCACCAATAGAACCCCGACTCCTTCTTTCGGGGCCGTCGATTGGTCA
>NC_090183.1:1635000-1640000 GCF_024679245.1 Pseudorasbora parva
GGTAGTTATTAGAGGGGTTCGGGGAATACTTGGAGAAAATTTAGATTTTTCTGATCTACATATGATATGTGCATTTTTGAAGGCCCTAGAAAAAATATGCAAACTTATATTCTATACTTTTATGAATTGAGAAACCATAATAAAAAGGCAAATAAACACTGAAGCTGATGATACACTCAACTTTTTGAGCAATGTTGCCGGCCAATTTCCCATTGAGAATGGGCGAGACATTTATTTTAGGATATCCAGACAGAAATTTGTTGTCCATTCTCAATGGGAAAGTGCCCGGCAACATTGCTCAAAAAGTTGCCTTGTGTATCGTCAGCTAGAGAGTCATTGTTCAGAACGTATTAATTATTGTGTTTTGAACTGTGTTGTAGGCTATAGCTGTATTTTACGATGTGTTTGTTGTCAAACTCAAAAAAATATATATATTACTATTTTTTATTTTTCCTCATGGTCATATCTCATATCCTCATGTTATAATGAACTCTGCCTATGAGGCATGTCGTCACATTTCACTTCCATTCTTTCAGGGTAAATCAAGAAAAAAATCATACACTGTATTAATAAAACAAAACCAGATAATTGTACTAGTAATTGATGTGGGGAAAATAAATACTCTGAACCCCAAGTGGATTTATACAAAATGAGAGAGTCCAAAAAAGTGTTGGGTTATGCCCCGCTCTCCATATTCGTTTCTTTTCCCCTCACATTGACAAAATATTAGAAAAAATTACATTAGTTACATGAAATACTTAAATTATAAGCCTATTTTTAAATCAAAATTGCAAAATTAGACATTTTTTTCAGTTGACCTTATTATTTTTGTGGGTTGTTAAACATTTCTATCCTAAAACAGCTGTCAAATGTTAAGTTTAGCGCTCACACTTTATGTCCGTTTACAGAAGTGTTGAGCTGGAATTCGCGCTGAGCATCCTCTGTGAATGTAAAGCTCGCCTACTTTGATTGATTTGATTGGTCATCTCAGATATAATATTTTGATGAGCATTGACAAACCGCAGCTCTGATGAGAAGCTCTTGGTGCTGTGCTGTATCCTTGCAACATTAAAGAAGTGTTAATACTGTATTAGGCATTTATTTCACAACATTTATTTAAGTGTGCCCTAGAATGAACATTTTAATTAACCTTGCCATAGTGAAATAATAAGAGTTCAGTCCATGGACATCACACACGGTGAGTCTCAAACACCATCGCCTCCTCCTTCTGATGTAAATCTCGTAAATCAAAAACACCACGGAAAAATAAGTGCTTCTCAACATAAACCCGACCGTGACGCAAGCGTTGGGGATCATTAATATGCACGACCCCAACATTTGCATCTGTCCGAACATGTTCAATATCAGACGGAACTGACGGAGCGAATCATCAGGACTGCAGATAAACAAACGACACTCGAGGATGGCAAAAACGGCCGATCATGGACACAAATGTCATGTTCAGGCTGTGCAGGGGACGTGAGGACTTTTCTACCCTTCCCACAGATAAAAAATGTCAACAGTCATGGTTTATGTTTACAATCCGATACCACAACAATTTAATTCAAGATCGTTCGTTTGTTCGGCTCATCTCAAGCAAGCTTCGCTCAGCGTCTTAAACTGAAGAAAGGGCCGACTGTATTCCTGCAAGCAGTAAGTCATTTATCCACTTATTGACTGTTTAAACAATTTCTGATTAAACTGAAAGTTTCTTAGAGAGACCGCATTGTCTAGATAACGCGAGACGCTAGTACAGTAACAATAGGAAACTCCAAGTACCATACCAAACTAAACAGTGTGTCTGATGACAAAGGGGAATATTATTTTACAAAATACAGCCGTAGATACTTTGCTTACAGATCGTTCACTCGATCCTTCTAGCAAACGTCACCTTTACCACCATATAAGTTAAAGCGATAGTCATTTGACAAGGCTATTCATTTTGTAAAAATATATATTTATATTTTTGAGGACTTAAGTATGGTGTTTTTGCATGCTTGTATTAAGAGTACATCACAGTCACTGTGTAGCCTACATTGTGACTAACGTTATATAAACATGCAATATCGTTGACGAATATCTTGACACAATATCTTGTGTTTGCGGTTGCCAGATTTCAGTAATTAAATCCACCAATCAGAGCTTTTCCGTGAAAAGAAACCGTATACTATCCGGTGTTTTACCTAAACATGTACAATCTGGCAACCATATGCACGCAAGGTCTCTCTCTCCCTCTCTCTCTCTCTCTCTCTCTCTCTCTCTCTCTCTCTCTCTCTCTCTCTCTTCTCTCTCTCTCTCTCTCTCTCTCTCTCTCTCTCTCTCTCTCTCTCGCGGATGATCTGAAAACACCAATAAACAAGTAAGCTGCATTTGATCAATCTCTGTTTGAGATGTTCTGCTTAAAGTGTCGTTCAGTCGGTCTGTGTTCTGTCAGGACTCACGAGCCGCTTCGCTGAACTGCTCTGAGCTGCTGAAATGAGCCAATCAGAGCAGAGCTCAACATTAATATTCATGACTCTTCCAAATAAGGCATAAACAGAGCATTACATCCTAGGGACAATTTATAGGGTTGTAAATGGACCTGTAAAACTGCATCTGGACAATTATTGCCCTTAAATAAGCCACACACCCTCTATGTAGATATCAGAGAACAATTTAACATATTGTTTCTAATCATTCTAGGGCACCTTTAATACCATGTGTATTTATGGTAATACCTTAATAATGTGGTTACCAAGGTGCCATTCCAGTCCTTGTGTATTAGGGTGTTTTCGCTCATTGTTTCTGTGTGTTTTTGTGTGTGTTTTCCAGAGAAAGTGGTCCCTCATCTCACCTATCCTGTATCGCCCGTCCTGCTTTTGCCCAGCGGTCAGCATCTCTTCAGCCCCAACAGCATCTGCCAGTGAGAGCCATACATTTGCATCAATTCATTTAGTAGATGCTTTTAAACAAAGCCTTCTTGCTCTGTAAAATTTCCGATATTCTAGCTGAGAAAGAAAGTTTTTAGGTGATGATAAAGCTCAAGTGGCAAGGTGTTTATTAGAACAAATTTAAAGGGATAGTTCACCCAAAAATGAAAATTGTATGTTTATCTGCTGACCCCCAGGGCGTCCAAAATGTCGGTGTGTTTGTTTCTTCAGTAGAACACAAATTAAGATTTTTAACTCGACTGTTGCTTGTATAATGCATGTCAATGGGGTCTAATTCATATTCCCGCAAATTTAAACTTTTAATTATTCAGTCGTTTACTTAACAGAGTTGTGCCGAGTGATAGTGAAAGTCAGGTAAAATAATGATCGCAATCACAAGGAAATGAGCACCTCATAATTATCAGCACAATTAAACCGTAAAGCTATTTTATTTACTTCAGCTTGTCTCAGAAATGGCGTGTGGCGAAACATAAAGAACAAAAGAGAAAGTGAAAAATCAACTATTAACAACGAAGCCATTATAGACAAAGCAACTGGTTTGGTTGGTATGATGAGGTATTATAAATGTCCTTTGAAGAAACCAGTTTATAGTCACCTTGCCTTCTATTGTTTATAATAATTATATGTACCGATCAGGCATAACAACACCGATCAGCAAGTGAACATTTAGTCCTCAGAGTTGATGTGTGTGAAGCAGGAGAAATGGGCAAGCGTAAGGATTTGAGCGAGTTTGGCCAGATTGTGACGGCTAGACGACTGGGTCAGAGCATCTCCAGAACTGCAGCTCTTGTGGGCTGTTCCCGGTCTGCAGTGGTCAGTATCTATCAAAAGTGCTCCAAGGAAGGACCAGTGGAGAACCGGCCACAGGGTCATGGGCGGCCAAGGCTCATTGATGACCGTGGGGAGCGAAGGCTGGCCCGTGGGGTCCGATCAAACAGACGAGCTACTGGAGCTCAAACTGCTCCAGAAGTTAATGCTGGTTCTGATAGAAAGCTGTCAGAATACACAGAGCAGCTCAGTTTGAGGCGTATGGACCAGTCAGGGTGACCTCTGACCCCTGACCCCGCCGACACGTGGCACATGAGCATCAGAACTGGACCACGGAGCAATGGAAGAAGGTGGCCTGGTCTGAGGAATCACGTGTTCTTTTACATCACGTGGATGGCCGGGTGTGTGTGTGTGTGTGGCTTACCTGGGGAACACATGGCCCCAGGATGCACTATGGGAAGAAGGCGAGCCGGCGGAGGCAGTGTGATGCTTTGGCCAATGTTCTGCTGGGAAACCTTGGGTCCTCCATCCATGTGGATGTTACTTTGACACGCTCCACCTACCTAAGCATTGCTGAGACCATGTTCAGCCTTTGATGGAAACGGTATTCTGGTGGCTGTGGCTCTTCCAGCAGGATAATGCTCCTGACACAAAGCACAAATGCTTCAGGAATGGTTTGAGGAGCACAACAACCAGTTTGAGGCGTCGACTCGGCCTCCAGATTCCCCAGATCTCAATCCAATCGAGCATCTGTGGGATGAGCTGAAAAAAAAGTCTGATCCATGGAGGCCCTTAAGGACTTAAAGGATCTGCTGCTAATATATTGGTGCCAGATACCACAGCACGCCTTCAGGGGTCGAGTGGAGTCCATGCCTCGATGGGTCAGCAAAAGGAGGACCAACACAATATTAAGATTATAATGTTATGCCTGATCGGTGTAATGTTTTAATTTTTAGTGTGGTACTTTAATAATTGTTTTATTAAATGAGGAGTTCTTATCCCAACAGGTTTGGACTTTAAACTGTTGAATTAAATGTGTAAAACTAAAATGTACAAAGATTTGAAGTTTATTGTCTGTTTGTCCACAGATACCTGTTTGACATCAGCGGTCAGGCGGCGACTGACGCCACTAACCAATGGCTGGAATGGGAGGCAACAAATTTACAGGTGACAGTATGCAATGTTAGAAATAAAGGGATAGTTCACCTATGTCCTCACTGATATAGTGAAATGTGTGTGTGTGTGTGTGTGTTCAGCCTGCAGTGCTACAGTCTCTCCACATGGTGGCGCTTCAGGGGAAGG
>NC_090183.1:1645000-1657500 GCF_024679245.1 Pseudorasbora parva
CATCATAATAGTGCATCCGTCCATCATAAAAGTGCATCTATCCACCATAATAGTGCATCCGTCCACCATAATAGTGCATCTATCCACCATAATAGTGCATCCGTCCATCATAATAGTGCATCCGTCCATCATAATAGTGCATCCGTCCATCATAATAGTGCATCTATCCACCATAATAGTGCATCCGTCCATCATAATAGTGCATCCGTCCATCATAATAGTGCATATATCCACCATAATAGTGCATCCGTCCATCATAATAGTGCATCTATCCACCATAATAGTGCATCCGTCCATCATAATAGTGCATATATCCACCATAATAGTGCATCCGTCCATCATAATAGTGCATATATCCACCATAATAGTGCATCCATCCACCATAATAGTGCATCCGTCCATCATAATAGTGCATCCGTCCATGATAATAGTGCATCCGTCCATGATAATAGTGCATCCGTCCATGATAAAAGTGCATCTGTCCATCATAAACGTGCATCTGTCCATCATAAACGTGCATCTGTCCATCATAAAAGTGCATCCGTCCACCATAATAGTGCATCCGTCCATCATAAAAGTTTATCCGTCCATCATAATAGTGCATCCGTCCATCATAACAGTGCACTTATGAGAAACTGTGCGTTACACCTGTTACACCTAGGATGCCTTTAGGGTGATTAAATCATGGGGTAATTAAAATTTTTTGGGTGAACAATCCCTTGTCACTCTTTATTTTCCTCTTTATCTAGTTGTACGTGTTTGCTTCATCTGGAGACTCCTGAGCTTCTGTTCTCCCGGTAGCAGGGATACTGAAGGCCGTTTGTCAGTACCGGCTTTGAGACACAGGATGGCAGCGATTAGCTGTTCCTTGTGTTTGCATGAGACCTGAGAGTAAATGCTCAGACAGATTCAGGGAGTCTGTGAGTCTTTTTAATCGATTCTTTAGAAGAATCAGTTCAAATGAGTCATTAGTTATTGAATCGGACTGTTTGTTTTTGAGGAGAGAAACTTGAGGACGACACAATAAAAATTAATCGCATATTTTGGTGTCAAAGCAGAACACTGATTTATTGAACACATAACAAGCAGTGAAATTTAATATTATTTATATACGATTAGAGTTTTTACTAGGGCTGCTCGAATGACAAATCATAATTGTTGACTATTCCCTTGAAATTGTTATTGCGATTTTAATAATTATGATTATCACAATTTACATTGAAATATGTTTTAGTAGCTTTATATGAAAATGAAAACATTCTTCCTGAAAAACTTGCTTTTCTACATCATTAAGCTTAATAAATTAAGTATAATATTATTTATATTCAGATTCATTTTAATTTAAGTTTTATTCGTTTTGATTGTGCTTTTGTTATTTTTATGTTTTTTATTTATATTTAGGTTATTTTTTTATTTCAGTTTTCAGGATGGATGGAGGGATGGAGGGATGATGGGTGGATGTGTGGATGGATGGCTGGATGGATGAATGGATTGATTTGTGGATGATGGATGGATGAATGGAGGATGGATGTGTGGATGGATGGATGTGTGGGTGGATGGATGTGTGGATGGATGGATGTGTGGATGGATGGATGGATGTGTGGATGGATGGATGGATGGATGAATGGAGGATGTGTGGGTGGATGGATGTATGTGTGGATGGATGGATGGATGTGTGGATGGATGGATGGATGTGTGGATGGATGGATGGATGGATGGATGTGTGGGTGGATGGATGTATGTGTGGATGGATGTGTGGATGGATGGATGGATGTGTGGATGGATGGATGGATGGATGGATGGATGGATGGATGTGTGGATGGATGGATGGATGGATGTGTGGATGGATGTGTGGATGGATGTGTGGATGGATGTGTGGATGGATGTGTGGATGGATGTGTGGATGGATGTGTGGATGAATGTGTGGATGAATGTGTGGATAAATGATTGGATGGATGTGTGGATGGATGGATGTGTGGATGAATGTGTGGATGAATGTGTGGATGAATGTGTGGATGGATGTGTGGATGGATGGATGGATGTGTGGATGGATGGATGTGTGGATGGATGGATGGATGTGTGGATGGATGGATGTGTGGATGGATGTGTGGATGGATGTGTGGATGGATGGATGGATGTGTGGATGGATGGATGTGTGGATGGATGGATGGATGTGTGGATGGATGGATGTGTGGATGGATGGATGGATGTGTGGATGGATGGATGTGTGGATGGATGGATGGATGGATGTGTGGATGGATGGATGTGTGGATGGATGTGTGGATGGATGGATGTGTGGATGGATGGATGGATGGATGGATGTGTGGATGTGTGGATGGATGGATGTGTGGATGGATGGATGTGTGGATGGATGGATGGATGTGTGGATGGATGTGTGGATGGATGTGTGGATGGATGTATGGATGTGTGGATGGATGTGTGGATGGATGGATGGATGGATGGATGGATGTGTGGATGGATGTGTGGATGGATGTGTGGATGGATGTATGGATGGATGTGTGGATGGATGGTTTTATGGATCATGCGGATTTTTACTGATACTAAGCTTTTTGCTAAATTGTTGAAGTAACAATTTTTTAGTTTTTAGTTTTTCGTCTAATATTTTATTTCATTTCAGCTTTACTTAAAATGGTGTCATCATTGTATCATTTTGTTATATGCTATTATAATTTTTTATTTATATTTAGCTTTTTTTTTATTTCAGCTTTAGGGTTATAAGAAATTTAGTACATTAACACATTTTAATCAATTGGTTGCAAATGCAACATTTTAAAGTTTTATAATTTCATCTAATCTTGTATTGGTAACTTTACCCATTACTGGTCCCATTAGTTAACTGCGATTAGCTCATGCATTACGTGGACGTCTGATGTGTTTCAGGAGGCGGCGTCAGTGGCAGATGTGGTCCTGTGGGCGGCGCTGTGTCCTCTTCTGTCTGACACACGGTTTCATGCCGGTAAGCCGGAGTGGGTGATCGATCGCCAGTGTGTGTTAGATTCTCACACACACACACACACACACACACACACATTTGTTTTTTTGAAATGTGGGGACATTCTGCATGCATAATGGTTTTTATACTGTACAAACCGTATTTTCTATCCCCTTACACTGCCCCTAAACCTACCCATCACACACACACACACACACACACACAAAGACAAAAAAACTCTCACTCACACTCTCACTCACTCACTCACTCACTCACTCACTCACTCACTCAGACACACACACACACACTCACTCACTCGCTCACTTACACTCACTCACTCACACTCACACACACACACGCTCACTTACTTACACACTCTCGCTCACTCACTGACTCACTCACTCACACACACACTCATTCACTCAAACACATTCACTCGCTCACACGCTCGCTCACTTACACACTCACTCACACTCACTCACACACTCACTAACTTACACACTCGCTCACTCACTCACATGCTCGCTCGCTCACTCGCTCGCTCGCTCGCTCACTCACTCACACACTTGCTCACTTGCTCACACTCACTCGCTCACTTACACTCACTCACTCACACACACACACGCTCACTTACTTACACACTCTCGCTCACTCACTGACTCACTCACTCACACACACACTCATTCACTCACACACATTCACTCGCTCACACGCTCGCTCACTTACACACTCACTCACACTCACTCACACACTCACTAACTTACACACTCGCTCACTCCCTCACATGCTCGCTCACTTGCTCACACTCACTCTCACTTGCTCACTTACACACACACTCACTCACACTCTCACTTGCTCGCTTACACTCACTCACACACTCACTCACTCACTCGCTCACACTCACTCTCACTTGCTCACTCACACACACACACACTCTCTCGCTCACACACTTGCTCACACTCACTCGCTCGCTCACTCACTCACTCTCTCACTCTCTCTCTCACTCTCTCAGGTGATCTGGTGCGTGGCTGGTTTGAGCGGGTTGATTCTCTGCCTGCGTGTAAGATGGCCGCTCACCGGGTCCTGCAGGGAAAAGGTCCCGAATCCCTGAAGGCGTTCCTGCAGAAACAGTCGTCCGCGCTCACACAGCGCCGGGACAACACCACGGATGTACAGGTCAATCACTTATACTTAACATTTTAATTAAGTTAATGCCAAGGCAACATTTTTATTTCAGCATTACTTCATTTTATGTTAATATTTTGAAACACCCCAAGTTCCTTAGCAACCACCCTAGCAACCACCTGAGTACCCTAGGAACCATGAAGCAAGACCTTAGCAACCACCCACAGTACCTTAGCAACCGCATAGCAACCACCGAGTACCCTAGCAATCACCCAAGCAACCACCCGAGTACCCTGGCAAACACGTAGCAAGACCATAGCAACAACCCCAAGTACCTTAGCAATGGCATAGCAACCACCCGAGTACCTTAGCAACCACCTGAGTGCCCTAGCAATCATGTAGCAAGACTTTAGCAGCCAACTCAAGTACCTTACCAACCGCATAGCAACCACGGAGTACCCTAGCAACCACTCAAGCAACCACCCGAGTACCCTAGCAACCACCCAAGCAACAACCTGAGTACCCTAGCAACCATGTAGCAAGACCGTAGCAACAACCCCAAGTACCTTAGTAACCGCATAGCAACCACCCGAATAACTTGGCAACCACCTGAGTACCCTAGCAACCACATAGAAAGAACTTTTCAAACTATTTGAAAATTTCTGGCTATGCTTTTTCAAGCCAACTTAAAGTTTTTCTCGACAAACTTTTCAATCTAGTTTAATGTTAATATTTTGTCTTTTTTAATTCATTTTATTAGTAATTGTAGCATTTTATCGTAAACATATTTTAATGCGGTTAGTTGCCAAATTTTCAGTTTCAATTTTGTGTGCGTGTGTGTGTGTGTGATGGGTAGGTTTAGGGGCAGGGGCAGAGTGTGTGTGTGTGATGGGTAGGTTTAGGGATAGGGGCTGTGTGTGCGTGTGTGTGTGTGATGGGTAGGTTTAGGGATAGGGGCTGTGTGTGTGTGTTAGTGTGTATGATGGGTAGGTTTAGGGATAGGGGCTGTGTGTGTGTGTTAGTGTGTATGATGGGTAGGTTTAGGGACAGGGGCTGTGTGTGTGTGTTAGTGTGTATGATGGGTAGGTTTAGGGACAGGGGCTGTGTGTGCGTGTGTGTGTGTGATGGGTAGGTTTAGGGATAGGGGCTGTGTGTGTGTGTTAGTGTGTATGATGGGTAGGTTTAGGGATAGGGGCTGTGTGTGTGTGTTAGTGTGTATGATGGGTAGGTTTAGGGACAGGGGCTGTGTGTGTGTGTTAGTGTGTATGATGGGTAGGTTTAGGGACAGGGGCTGTGTGTGTGTGTTAGTGTGTATGATGGGTAGGTTTAGGGACAGGGGCTGTGTGTGTGTGTTAGTGTGTATGATGGGTAGGTTTAGGGACAGGGGCTGTGTGTGTGTGTTAGTGTGTATGATGGGTAGGTTTAGGGATAGGGGCTGTGTGTGTGTGTTAGTGTGTATGATGGGTAGGTTTAGGGACAGGGGCTGTGTGTGTGTGTTAGTGTGTATGATGGGTAGGTTTAGGGACAGGGGCTGTGTGTGTGTGTTAGTGTGTATGATGGGTAGGTTTAGGGACAGGGGCTGTGTGTGTGTGTTAGTGTGTATGATGGGTAGGTTTAGGGACAGGGGCTGTGTGTGTGTGTTAGTGTGTATGATGGGTAGGTTTAGGGATAGGGGCTGTGTGTGTGTGTTAGTGTGTATGATGGGTAGGTTTAGGGACAGGGGCTGTGTGTGTGTGTTAGTGTGTATGATGGGTAGGTTTAGGGACAGGGGCTGTGTGTGCGTGTGTGTGTGTGATGGGTAGGTTTAGGGACAGGGGCTGTGTGTGTGTGTGTGTGTGTGTGTGTGTGTGTGTGTGTGTGTGTGTGTGTGTGTGTGTGTGTGTGTGTGTGTTAGTGTGTATGATGGGTAGGTTTAGGGATAGGGGCTGTGTGTGTGTGTTAGTGTGTATGATGGGTAGGTTTAGGGACAGGGGCTGTGTGTGCGTGTGTGTGTGTGATGGGTAGGTTTAGGGATAGGGGCTGTGTGTGTGTGTTAGTGTGTATGATGGGTAGGTTTAGGGATAGGGGCTGTGTGTGTGTGTTAGTGTGTATGAAGGATAGGTTTAGGGACAGGGGCTGTGTGTGCGTGTGTGTGTGTGATGGGTAGGTTTAGGGATAGGGGCTGTGTGTGTGTGTCTGTGTGTGTGTGTGTGTGTGTGATGGGTAGGTTTAGGGATAGGGGCTGTGTGTGTGTGTTAGTGTGTATGATGGGTAGGTTTAGGGACAGGGGCTGTGTGTGTGTGTGTGTGTGTGTGTGTGTGATGGGTAGGTTTAGGGGCAGTGTAAGGGGATAGAAAATACGGTTTGTACAGTATAAAAACCATTACGCCTATGGAAAGTCGCCACAATTCACAAAAACGCAACGTGTGTGTGTGTGTGTTTCCTCAGGCTGAGGACGACGAGCGTGTGATGAGCGTGGAGGAGATGGAAGGAGCCGCTCAGGTCTGGTCTGAAGGACTCGAAGCTTCTCCTGCCGTCCCAGAGAGGAAACACCCGATGTATGATCATAATCACTGCACATGAATAATAGGCCTGTCACGATAACTGCTGATTGTTTTGCGATAT
Source organism: Pseudorasbora parva (assembly GCF_024679245.1). NCBI lineage: Eukaryota > Metazoa > Chordata > Actinopteri > Cypriniformes > Gobionidae > Pseudorasbora > Pseudorasbora parva. Next base: position 1,651,683 of record NC_090183.1, read on the forward strand.
ATCGTCCCAGAAATAATTGCGATAAACGATATTAGTCATTTTAAGACTATTTTATGCCACTGAATATATAATCCTAATATAACAGCATAATAACGCAAGTAGACCTACACACTTTCAAATGACAACCTTTTAATTCTTTAGATCATGGAAATTAAGGGTAAAAAATATTTCATCCTATATAAAAAATTGAATAAATAGTAAATTAACATGTTCCCTTGTGAAACGGCTTTAACACTCGTCATTCTGTGTTGACATTTGTGCACCGGAACAGGATCGAGTCCATTTGGGCTTATTCTTCCAGACTGTCAGTAGTTATAACAAAATAACGCCTCAAATGACGTCTTTTTCACCGGTCGATAACGACGAGAAACACTTTCGCCTTTTAATTTCTTTACTTTACTTAAAAGACTTGAAAAACCTTTCTTAAACTTAACTTTAGTTTAAAAAAAACCTTGTACACATCCTTAGTGTATTGTATAAAATTAATATATATAAAGATTTACAGTGGCAGCTCAGCGATGTACAGTAGCATCTAAGTATGAAATTGACTGAATAAATGTAGGATCAAATTAAAACGACACAGTCTTCAATATGCAACATACGTTGTTTAAAAGCTACTTTATTATTACTTTGTTCAAGAGCAGTGCATGATTTTCTCCTTGTCTTTTGTTGTTTTATTTACATAATTTTAGAGGTGAACTGTCCCTTTAAAGACAAGTGTTCACTATCATTAGACTGCGTTACTGTCACTTTAAGACCTGCTGGCATCTCATATACACACACGCAATTTTACTTTCACTTTAGACATAACCGACTGTGTTTATATATGTTAACCTTGTGTGTATTTGACAGTATTAGCGCAGTAAGACTACTTAGTTTAGTAATCACGTTGGTTTGATAGGCGTCCGTGCTCAGCACACGTAAAATGCAAATGAAATGCTTAACCGGCAAGGCTTTAAAACGTGGCTAAACACCGCCTAACTTTAGTGCATATGATTGGATATTTGCTCATAACAGCGCGTAGACTCACAGGCACACTCAAACAGAGCTGAAAAATAAACTGAGAGAAATATTTCAAACGGAGGGAAATAAAAATAATGAATTAAATGCAAAACCGAAAAAAACGCAATTCACAACCGTGAACGCCGTACCGAACGGTTCAATATTATATTGAGAATTGTGGCATCCCATGTGCATATATTGTGTGATTTATATTGTTCGATATCAATATATTGATTATTGCGACAGGCCTACACCTTAAGCCTGTCTGTCTTCATCAGTAACCTCACGGTGTGTGTGTGTGTGTGTGTGTCTCAGTCTCCCTCAGGAAGGAAAGAGGAACGTGCTGATCACGAGTGCTCTGCCTTATGTCAACAACGTGCCTCACCTGGGGAACATTATCGGCTGTGTGCTCAGTGCAGACGTGTTCGCCAGGTAATGCCAAATAATTGATCATTTCCTCATATTCTCCATTGTTGCGGCTCCTCTCTTCCCAGTCTGTCAGTAACTCTGTTTAGTTCCTGTCTCTATGAAACCTCTCCGTATGAAAAGCACTCTGTGCTCTGATTGGTCTGATTGGGAAATGTCCCGCCCCTTACCATAACTGCCAGTTTCAACACACTATTAAAGGGTTAGTTCACCCAAAAATGAAAATGATTTCATTAATAACTCGCCCTCATGTCGTTGGACACCCGTAAGACCTTCGTTCATCTTCAGAACACAGATGAAGATATTTTAGTGTAAAGCTGAGAAAGGCTTCAGATAGGCCTCCATTGGCATTCAGTCCATTCCCACTCACAAGACCCATAAAGGCCCTAAACACATCGACACACAGCCCATCTCACTACAGCGGCTGCACAATAATGTTACAACGCCACGAGAATAGTTATTGCCAAGTTATTGTCTTCCGTGTCGGTCTCGCTCCTCCTCTTCGGGTCGTAAATGGCGGAGCTCCGTCATATTCTCGCGCATGCGTCGAGTTCACGTCAATAACTTGGGGGATAAAGTCGTTATTTTAATTTTTGTGCGCACAATAACTATTCTCATCGCATTCAGGGATGTAGTGGAGGCTAAACGCCGTTTACGCACCTCCCAAAATTTGGAAATAGCGTTTATCCTCCTCCAAAGTGCGTTTATCCACCTCTAAATTAAGTTTATCCACCTCTAAATAGCCTACAGTTCCTACTCGGATCTTTGAGTCTCGTTCAGCAAAATGAGCCAATCTTTTCTCTTTCCGTCTCTATGAGACTGACAGGAAGAACAAAAGACTCGGATCTCACCTGTCGATTCAGAATCAGAACGATCAGAACCCATATGTTGCATAATGCATGTGCGGTCAACACAAAATGAACGAATCACTCTCTGAAACAACTCGGTAGTCCCGAGTCATATTAAAGATTCGTTTAAAATGAACAAATCATTCATGAACGACACGCAACCAAGATTCAAAAAAGGATCCGGCAATTTATTATTGTTTTTTAGTTTAGCAAAATCGTCTGTTAATGTCAGCCATTAGGCTAAACACTTGTGGAAACTACAGTGCAACTTACATTGTCTATCTTCTGTTGATTACAGAAACTGAGTTTTCTTTACATTAAAATATGTGGCACCAAATTCATCCTTCTGTCCTTAATCTCCACCTGCCTCATTAGCAATTGCCAAAAACTGTAATTGACAACTATTTTGGTAATCGATTAGTCGGCTGACAAAAGTAACATTCTTTGATTCCAGCTTGTTTAATGTGAATATGTTCTAGTGTGTTCTCTCATATGTGCTCATATTAGCCACCTCGTAAAATTAGTACGAATTGCCGTGAGATCGGGCTGCATACACCGGTAGGCAGTGGCCCACCTTACCGTGACCACGATGCGGTCACCCAGAATTTATAGTTTACCCACCTCTTTTTTTACCACTACACCTCTGATCGCATTGTAACATTATTGTCCAGCCGCTGTAGTGAGATATAATTGTATTAAATTGTATATGGTAGAGAATTAGACTTTGTTATTAAATGTTACTAAATGCTACTTTTTAATGATTGTTGCCAAAATAATTAATCAGTAAACCATGCAAACTGGATAAAAACTAGGAACGAAAGAAAAACATCGACATCATTCATAATGAGATATCAAAATAAGAACAAAAAAAAAAAAAAAGTACATTTATTGTTAGTATTGGGCTCACGGATCATGTGGGTAGGTACTTTTACTGTGTGTGTGTGTGTGTGTGTGTGTGTGTGTGTGTGTGTGTGTGTGGATTACCATGTCTGGTCAGCCACCACCGAAGACCATTTTTGACCCAGGAAAAACCCTGCTAACTCAACCAGGCCCTGCCTCTTTATTCTGCGTATTAATTATTATAATGAGGAATGTTGTTACGTGTTTGTCTCTATGAAGCCCCGCCTTCTGAAAAGCACACTGCTCTGATTGGTCTGATTGGGAAACGCCCCGCCCCTTACCATAACACACTTGTGTGGGAATAATGATTACGCCCCTTCATTCGGTGTGTTTGTTTGCAGATATGGGCGTTTGCGCGGCTGGAACCTGTTGTTCGTCTGCGGTACGGATGAGTACGGAACGGCCACGGAGAATAAGGCTCGAGAGGAGGGCCTGACGCCGCAGGAGATCTGCGATAAATACCACGCCATCCACGCCGACATCTACCGCTGGTTCCAGATCGACTTCGACTTCTTCGGCCGCACCACCACCGAACGCCAAACTGAGTAAGAGACGCTCGTTTGACGGAGATGAGTTTTTGTGTTTATTTATGGCTGCGATTAGTCTATGTATTTTTAAATATTTATAAATTTAGAATTTACTTTGATTAGCAATATATCACTGCATCAGATTTTTTTTATTTATTTCATAATATTAGTGCACAATTACCATCGCACACCTGTAGCTAATGAATAGGTGCGTAGGACAAAGGATACCCAGATCCAAAAATCTCAATAAACAAACTAAAGGAAATCCCGCACACTATAAATACTTGCAAAAATTAGACACTTTTTATTAGGAACGTTTCGTTCTCATGACCTTCATGCCTGTCCCGAAACGTTGCTAATAAAAGTCTGATTTTTGCAAGTATTTATAGTGTGCGGGATTTCCTTTTGTTTCTTAAATTCATAATATAAAATGATTAAACGTATTTGATACCATGAAACTAATTAATTGGATCTTTACACAGATAATACAATTACATATAAGAATAATAACATAAATAACATTTATTTTATCAAATTTAAATATATTTTTTTAAATCTGCAGTCTGTAACTTTTTGCACTCTAGTGGTTAATAAGCAGAACTGCATGCGTCTAGCGGAAGAACATTGTAGCCGGAACTACTTTTCTCTGTTTATGTCTATGGCGAGTCACGCAGGGACTGTGCTCCTCCGCAGCGGCTCCTACCAGTCTGGCCCGAAATAGTCCCAATATAAACGCTCATTGTAAGTGTACCATAATTATTCAAGGTAAGACAAAAACACGGTTTGGAAAATGGATTCATGTTGTACATTCTCATTATATAATTTTTGTAAATCTTGAACACAAAAAAAGTTACAGACAGTAGCTTTAATTTTAAATGTTTATAAAATTTAAAATTTATTTGAATTGGCAATATGTCAATATCACCACTGCAGGAATATGTATGTATTTATTTATTTATTGTTGTTTGATTGTTGTTATTTTGCTTGTGCTAGAAGCTTGTGATGCCCATAAAACACTAGATTAAATTACTTTGGATCCTAATTTTCTTTCATTTATACCTTACTTAAAAAATTAAAAAACAAAAAATAAATAATTTAAATATTTAGAATTTTAAACAGCACTAGGTAACTTTTCAACCTTCATAATATATTTTCAAGACTCTTGTGATGATACATCGACTTACAATAGGTTGAATGACACGTCTGCCATAGCCTGACGGGGTCTGTATCGTTTTTAATCGTACTTTTAAACTTTTGAACAAAAAGAACTACAAAATTCGACTGCTTTACGGCATATACGTCACTTCCACCAACACACACACTTCCTCACATTCGGACGTGCGAGCCCAACTGTGTTCGTCGGATAATATAGTCATATCTGAAGCAGCAGAGACAAATAAGAAAGAAAAGGTTTTGTTGGAGGAAAGCAATAAGAGGAAACGAGAGAGTGATGTGATTAAAGGCAGGACGAGGATCAACATGTGACCAGCGTTTGCTCGTCGGCGTGAGCTGAAGGAGGCGTGCCCGACCGATGCTGTCCTGCTTGTTACGGTGATTACCGACCACTCAAACACTGAACTGAAGGATCATATAGATTCTGTAAAACGCTAACCAATAGACTACTATAATGACGCTGGCTTGTAAACGTGAGCATCGTGATTATTTGGCGTTTGAAAAAAATAAAACCCATGAAATGATATTCATCTGACATGCTGAAGCATACGCCACTGGCTGTACCTGGGATGAAGACATTTCACACGCGCCGCCAGAAGAACACCTGCATGTGAACTCCTCCTGCAGTGTTCAGGGGAACTGTTAGTGCTGCACCGACCCGCGGGACGCTTTTATGAAGTTATTTGGACCCCCCCGCACCACTGGATATATTTTTACAACCCGCCGCGCACCCGCGACCATTAAACAGACATACGGGGTCCGCGGGTTATGAGACGACCCGCGCATCACTAGCTCAGGGCTATCAGGGTTATCATGTCCACAAATGCACGCACGATGGCATCCGCTGATGTAGGACGACAGAGCTTACGACAGTAGCTGAGGACATTATTTTTCCCAACTGTAGGGGGACCCCGAGAGCAAAAGTTACCCAGTGCTGCTTTA
>NC_090183.1:1665000-1677500 GCF_024679245.1 Pseudorasbora parva
TTGCTCACGTTATAACGGTAACGTCATACGCACATGACGTCAAGGAGGTGCGTAAAGCGAGTTACGGAGGTTACCGTGGTGCATAAAGCGAGTTACTCCTCCCACTTCTGCTAGTTTTACTGAGATGTCTTATCCCGTGCGAATTGGCCATTGATATTACAGACGTCCTGAGGTAAAATGACTTTACCCCCATGTCCCCATGTCAAACTAATCCAGTCCGAATAGGGCTAATGCCAGTAAAGATTACCAAGACTTTTCAGTTCATGCCTTTGGAAGCTTAACTTTCATGGAAATTAATTTGAGAAGTTAAAACACTTACATTGCTTAGCATCCGTTTAAATTAATGCCTGTAGGTGAGCTGTGCTGTGAGTGTGATCTCCATTCCCCATGCACGAGTTCAAAACATGCGGAAATGGCTCCCTCTGCTGGCTGGAGTCTTTAGCCTCTGGGCAATCATTCCTCTCGTGACGCAAATATCGTCAATTTGCATCACGAGAGGAATTTTTCCAGAAATAAAATGCATAAATCTCTCGTCTCAGGGGGATATAAGAGGGGGGAGCACGATCATTTGAATATACTCCAGGGTTTCTACTGATACAAAGCCATATGCTAATCGCTGAAGTAACCCTTTAATCCCGTGCGAATTGACCATTAATATTACAGACGTCCTGAGGTAAAATGACTTTACCCCCATGTCCCCATGTTAATCTAATCCCGTCCGAATAGGGCTTAAAGCTAAGGTAATTTTTCCGGACCTTTTTACAGAAGGTAAAAGTCTCGGTAATCTTTACTGGCATTAGCCCTATTCGGACTGGATTAGATTAACATGGGGACATGGGGGTAAAGTCATTTTACCTCAGGACGTCTGTAATATTAATGGCCAATTCGCACGGGATAAGACATCTCGGTAAAACCAGCAGAAGTGGGAGGAGTAACTCGCTTTACGCACCTCCTTGACGTCATGTGCGTATGACGTTACCGTTATAACGTGAGCAAACACACAACCTGAGCGCCAGTCTGAACTCCGTCTCCAATATAATGTGTGTTTTAATAAACCGTTAGGTCCAGTCTAGCGATTCTGATTGGATTGTGTTGGTAATAGACACTTTCCTAGAGCTAAAATAAGTGTTGTGCCTCTAATAAGTGCTTTTGATCTTCTTTTTGCTTTAAATGATATGTGGAAAATACCGGACATTTGCCACAGATTTGTCCCACCACCTACAACGCAACCGAATGCTTCAAGCGCCTCCAAGGTCGCAAAATGTGCATTTTTAAACGTTTAAACAGGAAATGACGGAATTTTACCTCACATTTTTACAGCAGGTCTATTCGAACGGGATTAGTATTATCCAAGGTCATTTTTCCAGACCTTTTTACAGAAGGTTTTTACAGAACTTATTATTCATTGTTTTATTTTTTTACAAAAAACTCCCTTCTCCATCATGTTCCTGCGCTGGTTTTTGCCCATTCCTCCTCTTACTGCTATAATAACGGCCAGTGTGAACATCCTCTTCAGATCACATTAATCAATCATCTTATCATTCACTAACCGTGTACATCTGAAGGATACGAGGAAGGTAATATGTGTAATTTTATAATTATAATATAGATTTTTAATTGTATCTTTGTTTTTAAAAATAAGCAAAATAAATGCAAATTACAAACAATATAACAAAAACGTGCTTTATATTTTCAGCTACTTTAGGTCTATTTAACAGTAGCAAGTCAAGAAAGAAAATAATAATCTAATATAAAACTACTTACATAGTCTTCACTCTATAATTTAACTATAAACTTGAGCAAAGTTGGAGTTAGGACTCTCCTCTACCTGTTCGTCACCGCCGATATTAGGACTTTTCGACGTAATCTTTTTGGCTTTAGGCATTCTGTCTGATCCTTTTGAGAAATAATGATCTAAAGACATGGCACCATCTGACCGAGAAGAATGATTTCACTGAGTGAAAATATGAATTGATCGAATTACTTAACAGATGTCACAGGAGCTCGTCCAAAGACGTGTTAGCCCTACGACGCCATCTTCCTTCCCCCTCATTTAACAATAAACTGATTCTTAATAAATATATTTTAGTTATTTAGCCAAGCGTGGTGGTTTTTCAGACATCCCAACTGTGCTTACCTGAATACTCGCCAGACCGTGCACTTTTACATATTTTGACCATCCAACCCAAACAACAAAGAACTGAATGGCGATCGCATGTTTGTTGTCTGAAAGGTGTGTGTGTGTGTGTGAGGGCATCAGGTCAGAGTCCGGTTTGAGCACGTCCCGCGCCGTGCTTTTTCTTCTCATGCGCGCATATTTCTGTTGCTTTCTTTATCATGCTCTAGGCGTATATATTTAACTCTTCTACTTCCAATGTTTAGTGAACGGTGGATGCAGAGCTCACACACACACACGTCCTGACACCTGCTGTCACACATCCACACAAATTAAGAAATACAGCTCATGTTAGCGCTGTCCTCCTTAAAGTACCGGTACTAATAAAAGTCCAGATCGTGCCGTTTGTAATAGCAGGGTATCGCAATACTTTACTAGTACCGGTGTATCGTGCAACACTAGTCTGTTATATATGTTTTCTGTTCTTTAAGTTAACGTTGGATTTATGTGAACCCCTTTAATAAAACACTGGTTAACTATATTCTCATTCTGATCTTTTGTTTGAGTGGTGGTGAAGCATAGGGAACCTTTTTACCAGAAACAGAAAGTGTAATAAGAGTGAACAGAGCTGGGATAGTAGAGATTCCTCAACGTTTATTTATTTAATTAATTTTATCATTTAAATTTTTCTTTTGTTACTCCCTCCTTAAACCCTTGGACTGAGGTGGGGACGTAACAAAATATTTTTGTGGAAACAGAGAATATTATTTATTCACATAGAAAATGGTTAAAGTGCAGGGCTTGACATTAAGCATGTTCATGTGTCCTTCGGACAAGTAAATTATTCATTCACTTGTCCGAGTAAAAAATGTGCTTGTCCGGAAAAAAGAGCAATATTTTTTTAATTTTGCGTGTGTGTGTTGTAGCTATAGTTTATTCTAAAGCAATATTCTCACCAGTGTTCAATTAGCTTTGACATATTTAAATCTGCATATTTGTGAATTTTTATTTTAAGTTTTTTTATTAAATCATTTCAAATTTGTGATATTTGTACCTTTTATAAAGGGCATTTCCCCCTAATCTTATTAAATATAGGCTATGTGTCAGGTTTAATTTTATATTGTTAAATTTGATCAATACATTAAATTAAATTAAGACGCTATAAGAGCTGTTAACAATAAAACTAAATAATTTACACTGAAAAATGACAACTGCATTAAATAATGTTTTGAGATTTGTAGTTTTGAATAGACACAAAAGAAATGTTGGAAAGTATGTTTAAACATGAAACTAAACCTCCAGTAGGTGGCCGTCTTAATGAGTGAGTCATTGAGTCGTTCATTCAAACGATTCATTCAAACACTGAATCGTTCAGTAACACACCTGTTGCTGTGAGACGTGTTAAGGTTCTGCTGTGAACGATTTTCGCAGCTGAAATCAAACAAAAGCACTCAATATTGCATCTAAAAATGTAAGTGACTTTAAGTGAATGTAAATGTAAGTGAATGTTAATTTATTGTTTATGAAACTGTCATATGAAAGCAGTGTCACTTTCAGTCGTGATGGTATTCAGGAAACGGCTTAAACGCTCTAGAGTTGTGATTTCTCCTCGAGAGGCTGCTCGAGCGTCAACAGCGCCACCTTATTATCGTCAGTTCATCATATATTATTATCCACTATCGATCGCCACTTACACTAAATTAATGCACAATCATTAGTGCATTTTGGTGATTTGCTAGTTATTTTTTGTTTTCAGGTTCTTGTCCGTCGGGCAAGTAAAATTCTCTTTCACTTGTCCCTTCAAAAAATCCACTTGTCCCGGACAAGCGTTAATGTGGAGCCCTGAAGTGTAACGTATTCCTGTGATCAAAGCTGAATTTTCTGAATCGTCAATGTCACGCGCTCCTTCAAAAATGATGCTCGGCAAACGTTTATAAGTGTTCATATTTTTGTGGAAACCGAGAATCTGACCGTACTTATGATGCAGATTGATTTTGTGGCTTGTGATTGGCTGATATCATTCATGGATGTTTCTATTTGTCCCAGAATACCTGAATTATGAGGACACCAAGTTCTCCAAGAGTCGTGGTGTGGGAGTGTTTGGCGATATGGCCAAAGACACGGGCATCCCGTCGGACGTCTGGCGCTTCTACCTGCTGTTCCTGCGGCCGGAGGCTCAGGACTCGGCCTTCTCATGGGCCGACATGGCTCTCAAGAACAACTCGGAGCTCCTCAACAACCTGGGCAACTTCATTAACAGGTTTGAGCTGGTGGATTGAGCACACACACACACACACACACACACACACGCTCACTCACTCACTCACTCACTCTCACACATACACACTCACTCGTACTCGCACTCACACACACATTCACTCACTCGTTCACCCGTACTCGCGCACACTCACTCACATTCACACACACATTCACTCACTCGCTCACTCGTACTCCCACACTCACTCACTCACTCGCACTCTCACTCTCACACACACTCTCTCACTCACACACAGATTCACTCACCCACACACATACGCACTCTCACACACACATTCACTCACTAACTTACTCTCACACAATCACTCACTCGCATTCTCACTCTCTCACACACACTCATTTGCTCACAAACACTCACTCACTCGCACTCACACACTCACTCGCACACGCTAACAATCTCTCACTCACTCTCTCACACTCACACACACATATGCACACACTCTCACTCACATTCACTCACTCCCTCACACACACACACACTCTCTCACACACACTCACTTGCACACACTCTCTCACGCACACGCACACACACTCACTTACTCGCTCTCACTCACACACTCACTCTCACACACACACTCACTCAAACACTCACTCACTCTCACTCACACACACACTCACTCAAACACTCTATCACACACTCACTCGCTCTCACTCACTCACTCACTCACTCTCACTCTCCCACACACACACACTCACTCGCACTCACTCAAACACTCTATCACACACTCACTCGCTCTCACTCACACACTCTCACTCACACACTCACTCGCACTCACTCAAACACTCACTCACACACTCGCTCTCAGTCACACACACACTCACTCGCACTCACTCAAACACTCACTCACACACTCGCTCTCACTCACACACTCTCACTCACACACACACTCACTCGCACTCACTCAAACACTCACTCACACACTCGCTCTCACTCACTCACTCACTCACTCTCACTCACACACACACTCACTCGCACTCACTCAAACACTCTATCACACACTCACTCGCTCTCACTCACTCTCACTCTCACACACACACACACACACACACACACACACACTCGCACTCACTCAAACACTCACTCACACACTCGCTCTCACACACACACACACACACACACACTCGCACTCACTCAAACACTCACTCACACACTCGCTCTCAGTCACACACACACTCACTCGCACTCACTCAAACACTCACTCACACACTCGCTCTCACTCACACACTCTCACTCACACACACACTCACTCGCACTCACTCAAACACTCACTCACACACTCGCTCTCACTCACTCACTCACTCACTCTCACTCACACACACACTCACTCGCACTCACTCAAACACTCTATCACACACTCACTCGCTCTCACTCACTCTCACACACACACACACACACACACACACACTCACTCGCACTCACTCAAACACTCGCTCTCACTCACTCACTCACTCACTCTCACTCACACACACACTCACACACTCACTCGCTCTCACTCAAACACTCTATCACACACTCACAGACACACACACACACTCAATCACTCTATCACACTCACAGACACACACACACACACACATGCTCACTCACTCAATCACTCTATCACACTCAAGACACTCAAAGATACACACACACACACACACACACACACTCATACACACATAAACACAGTCACAGACACACACAACACACTTTCTCAGGGTTTAGAAATGTTGTTTTTATCATGTTCAAAAGTCTGGCATGCAATACTAAATAAATCAAACTATCAGCATCCAAACACTAGAGTCCAAGTAGTTTTGCAGTTATCCACTTAATGAGCTAGTAATAAACAATACTTCTGAAGCGTTTATTAATCTCAGTTCATGTTAATCTAGCATTTACTAATAATGTTTCCACAGGGCAGGGATGTTTGTGAGTAAGTTCTTCGACGGCTGCGTTCCTGAGATGCTCCTGAATGAGGAGGACAAGCGGCTCATCGCTCAGGTGTGCTGGGAGCTCAAGCAGTACATCCAGCTGCTGGATAAAGTCAGGTCAGGAGTTACCCACAATGCCTCAGATTACCAAAGAAGTACTGCGATAATAGTTTATAGTTTGGATATAAACACGAGATGTCTACGTTAGTTTTCAAAATACAGTAAATCATCTTTTGCTTCAAATTAAAAAAGTATCTATGACATTGTTACACCAGTAGGTGCCGCCAAGTGACTATTTGTCATTGAATCATTCATTCAAGAGATTTGTTCAAAAACACTGATTCATCCAGTAATGAAACAAGTAAGGTCTTTATGAGTGAGTCACTGAATCATTCATTCAAAAGATTCATCCAGTAATGAAATAAGTGAAGTCTTTGAATGAGTCATTGAATCATTCATTCAAGAGATTCATCCAGTAATTAAACAAGTGAAGTCTTTATGAATGAGTCATTGAATCATTCCTTTGAGATTTGTTCAAAAACACTGATTCGTCCAGTAATGAAACAAGTGAAGTCTTTATGAGTAAGTCATTGAATCATTCCTACGACATTTGTTCAAAAACACTGATTCGTCCAGTAATGAAACAAGTCTTTATGAGTGAGTCATTGAATCATTCACTCAAGAGATTCATTTAAAAAACACTGATTCATCCAGTAATGAAACAAGTGATGTTTTGACAGAATCATGTGAGAATTGTAATCTCTATTTAATAAAGTATTGTTATACTCAGTTTATCCAGAATCGTGCAGCTCTTCTAGCCTTCTATTGAATTTGTCTGGTTTTGCTCGGCACTATAATATTTCAGGGGCTAGTAATTCCTCTATAAATCAGGCTTACCAGCAAAATATCAGGTAATTTGTATAAAATGATTGCTAAAAGTCCTTATGCAATTATCAAAAACAACTAGAAGTGTCTTGGAAATTAACTGTGAAACAAAAGCCGTGGGATCATGAAATTATCGGATGAAGAAGCATTTATTTCTCACATTAATCTTCTGCATGCATGCGTTTGTCTTATAATATTGTGTGTGTGTGTGTGTACAGATGTAAGTGCATTAAACTCTCATCATGTGTTTGTTCAGGATCCGTGACGCTCTGAAGTGCATCCTGAACATCTCTCGTTATGGTAATCAGTACATCCAGGTTAATGAGCCCTGGAAGAAGATCAAAGGGGGCGACGGCGACAGGCAAGTCACATGACCACGGCTGCTGCCACACAAATGCACTAACCGTGAATAAAAGATAAAGGACAAATGATTTCTTACTTTTTTTGGGGGGGTTCGTCAAAGATATTCATCTGTTATTAATCAGGGTTCTCCTGCAGAATATGGGAATTGGGATTTCCTGGCCATATATATATATATTGTGTGTGTATGTGTGAGAGAGTTTGTTTGTGTGTCTATGGACCATTCTACAGAACTGGTGCAAACTGCTGTCCCACATCCAGAAAACACATTTGACAAGCATTTAAATATTCAAATCTTAGATGTTTACTAAGATCCTTAAATTATCTATTGAAACCCACAATAATATTTAAAATCATAAAATCATCATTTATTGGGTACTTTAAATTAGGTGTTTATGATAAAGGCGTGTTGTTTGTGTGATGAAGGCGTGTTGTTTGTGTGATGAAGGCGTGTTGTTTGCGTGATGGTGTGCCGTTTGCGTGATGAAGGCGTGTTGTTTGCATGATGAAGGCGTGTTGTTTGCGTGATTAAGGCGTGTTGTTTGTGTGTTGTTTGCGCCATGAAGGCGTGTTGTTTGCGTGATGAAGGCGTGTTGCTTGCGCCATGAAGGCGTGTTGTTTGCGTGATGAAGGCGTGTTGCTTGTGTGATGAAAGCGGGTTGTTTGTGTGATGAAGGCGTGTTGTTTGCGTGATGGTGTGCCGTTTGCTTGATGAAGGCGTGTTGTTTGCATGATGAAGGCGTGTTTTTTGCGTGATGAAGGCGTGTTGTTTGTGTGAAGAAGGCGTGTTGTTTGCGTGATGAAGGCATATTGTTTGCGTGATGAAGGCATGTTGTTTGCGTGATGAAGGCATGTTGTTTGCATGATGAAGGCGTGACGTTTGTGTGATGAAGGCGTGACGTTTGTGTGATGAAGGCGTGTTGTTTGCGTGATGAAGGCGTGTTGTTTGCATGATGAAGGCGTGTTGTTTGCATGATGAAGGCGTGTTGTTTGCGTGATGAAGGCTTGTTGTTTGCGTGATGAAGGCTTGTTGTTTGCGTGATGAAGGCATGTTGTTTGCGTGATGAAGGCGTGTTGTTTGCGTGATGAAGGTGTGTTGTTTGCGTGATGAAGGCGTGTTGTTTGCGTGATGAAGGTGTGTCGTTTGCGTGATGAAGGCGTGACGTTTTCGTGATGAAGGCGTGTTGTTTGCGTGATGAAGGCATATTGTTTGCGTAATGAAGGCATGTTTGCGTGATGAAGGCATGTTGTTTGCATGATGAAGGCGTGATGAAGGCGTGTTGTTTGTGTGATGAAGGCATATTGTTTGCGTGATGAAGGCATGTTTGCGTGATGAAGGCATGTTGTTTGCGTGATGAAGGCATGTTGTTTGCGTGATGAAGGCATGTTTGCATGATGAAGGCGTGTTGTTTGCGTGATGAAGGCATGCTGTTTGCGTGATGAAGGCATGTTTGCATGATAAAGGCGTGACGTTTGCGTGATGAAGGCGTGTTGTTTGCGTGATGAAGGCATGTTGTTTGCGTGATGAAGGCGTGACGTTTGCGTGATGAAGGCGTGACGTTTGCGTGTGTTTGCAGGCAGCGCGCCGGGACCGTGACGGGTGTGTCAGTGAATGTGGCGTGTCTCCTGTCAGCCGTGCTGGAGCCGTTCATGCCCAGCGTGAGCCACACCATCCGTGCCCAGCTCCAGGCTCCGCCCACCTGTGCCAGCTCCATGCTGCAGGGCATGGGGCGGTTCGTCTGCTCGCTGCCCGCCGGGCACCGCATCGGCACGGTAACCCCCCTCACACACTCGAGAGAACACACACACACACACTCACACACCCACACACACTCTCTCTCACACACACACAAACTCACATATACGAACACACACACACACACACACTCTCTCTCACACTCTCACACACACACACATACTCTCTCTCGCACACACACACACACACACACACACACACACACTCCTAGTGTTCACACATGAGGTCTCTCTCCCTGCGGACCTCCTTCTGTTTGAGGAGAAAGAGCACAGCGTTATTACTAATACAGATCTTAATATTTCCCTTTTTTGTCCTCTCCTCAGGTCAGTCCTTTGTTCCAGAAGTTGGAGAACGATCAGATTGAGGCTCTGAGGAAAAGATTCGGAGGACAGCAGGTTCGTCAGAGACACTCATCCGTTATTAATCAGGATCTCCGGCAGAACCGGGACAGGCGTGTTTATGGACATTAACAAAATCCAGAAAATTCATCCAGTCATTTAGACGAAAGAAAATGTATTTATATATAGTCATCATAATAATATAAATATATGTATGTGTATTAAAATAATTAGATAAAATAATATTATATATTTAAGTTTTGCAACATACAAACATTTCAGTTGTTCTCATCCCACTCTGTCTATTTTATCTGTTTATCTTTTTATCCACCCATCATCCATCTTTTAAATGTATTTATTTATTTATATTATTGATTATTTATAAAAAATATATATATAATTTTTCAGCTAGAAATTGTTATTTGTGAGTATGATCCAGAAAATTCATAAAAAATGTATTGAAATTTTAAAACAAATTTATATATATATATATTTATAATGATAAAAATTATATAAAATAATATTTAAAAAAAAAATTATTTTAAATAATTGCTTAATATTTCATTATATCTCAGTTGTTATCTATCCATCCATCCATCCATCTATCTCTATCATCATTTACCCATCGCTCCATCCATCCACCCATCTATCTATCTATCTATCTATCTATCTATCTATCTATCTATCTATCTATCTATCTATCTATCTATCTATCTATCTATCTATCTATCTATCTATCTATCCATCCATCCATCTATTTATCTCTCCAGCCATCTATCTATCTATCTATCTATCTATCTATCTATCTATCTATCTATCTATCTATCTATCTATCTATCTATCTATCTATCCATCCATCCATCCATCCATCCATCTATTTATCTCTCCAGCCATCTATCTATCTATCTATCTATCTATCTATCTATCTATCTATCTATCTATCTATCTATCTATCTATCTATCTATCTATCTATCTATCTATCTATCTATCTATCTATCTATCTATCTATCCATCCATCTATTTATCTCTCCAGCCATCTATCTATCTATCTATCTATCTATCTATCTATCTATCTATCTATCTATCTATCTATCTATCTATCTATCTATCTATCTATCTATCTATCTATCTATCCATCCATCTATTTATCTCTCCAGCCATCTATCTATCTATCTATCTATCTATCTATCTATCTATCTATCTATCTATCTATCTATCTATCTATCTATCTATCTATCTATCCATCTATTTATCTCTCCAGCCATCTATCTATCTATCTATCTATCTATCTATCTATCTATCTATCTATCTATCTATCTATCTATCTATCTATCTATCTATCTATCTATCTATCTATCTATCTATCTATCTATCCATCCATCTATTTATCTCTCCAGCCATCTATCTATCTATCTATCTATCTATCTATCTATCTATCTATCTATCTATCTATCTATCTATCTATCCATCCATCC
Organism: Pseudorasbora parva; assembly: GCF_024679245.1. Classification (NCBI taxonomy): domain Eukaryota; kingdom Metazoa; phylum Chordata; class Actinopteri; order Cypriniformes; family Gobionidae; genus Pseudorasbora; species Pseudorasbora parva. The sequence goes on from NC_090183.1 coordinate 1,676,120, forward strand.
ATCCATCCATCTATTTATCTCTCCAGCCATCTATCTATCTATCTATCTATCTATCTATCTATCTATCTATCTATCTATCTATCTATCTATCTATCTATCTATCTATCTATCTATCTATCTATCTATCTATCTATCTATCTATCTATCTATCTATCTATCCATCCATCCATCCATCCATCCATCCATCTATTTATCTCTCCAGCCATCTATCTATCTATCTATCTATCTATCTATCTATCTATCTATCTATCTATCCATCCATCTATTTATCTCTCCAGCCATCTATCTATCTATCTATCTATCTATCTATCTATCTATCTATCTATCTATCTATCTATCTATCTATCTATCCATCCATCTATTTATCTCTCCAGCCATCTATCTATCTATCTATCTATCCATCCATCCATCCATCCATCCATCCATCCATCCATCCATCCATCCATCCATCCATCCATCCATCCATCCATCCATCTATCTATCTATCTATCTATCTATCTATCTATCTATCTATCTATCTATCTATCTATCTATCTATCTATCTATCTATCTATCTATCTATCTATCTATCTATCTATCCATCCATCTATTTATCTCTCCAGCCATCTATCTATCTATCTATCCATCCATCTATTTATCTCTCCAGCCATCTATCTATCTATCTATCTATCCATCCATCCATCCATCCATCCATCCATCCATCCATCCATCCATCCATCCATCCATCCATCCATCCATCCATCCATCCATCCATCCATCCATCCATCTATCTATCTATCCATCCATCCATCCATCCATCTATTTATCTCTCCAGCCATCTATCCATCCATCCATCCATCCATCATCTGTTTATCCATCCATCCATCCATCCATCCATCATCTGTTTATCTATCTATCCGTCCATCCATCATCTGTTTATCTATCTATCCATCCATCCATCATCTGTTTATCTATCTATCCGTCCATCCATCCATCCATCATCTGTTTATCTATCTATCCGTCCATCCATCATCTGTTTATCTATCTATCCGTCCATCCATCATCTGTTTATCTATCTATCCGTCCATCCATCATCTGTTTATCTATCTATCCGTCCATCCATCATCTGTTTATCTATCTATCCGTCCATCCATCCCTCTATATTTTTAAATTACTAAATTTCTAATATAATTATTAAACAGTTATTTATAACTAATGTAATTTATATCAGCTAGAAATTGCTCTTTGTGAGTGTGATCTGAGAATAACTTTCTGAGAATTATTCTGGGAACTGCATTATTTAACCGCTCCAATAAATATGCAACAAACAAATCGGTTCAGTTTATTATCTTTAGAATACAATAAAATCAATGCATTACCCATAGTTCATTTTCTGCTCTGC